>NC_041228.1:1595658-1596897 GCF_002837175.3 Physeter macrocephalus | reverse complement strand
CCGGAGCCTGCGCTCCGCAACGGGAGAGGCCACGACAGTGAGAGGCCCGCGTAACGCAAAAAAAAAAAAAAAAAAAAAAAAAAAAGAATAGACAGATGACACCTTAATACAAGTATTAAAAAAAAAAACAAAAAAAATTCCTCTTTAAAAAAACAACAACATGGGAATTCCTGAGTCGAAAGTACAACAACAGATGAAAAATTCACTGGAAGAGCTCCACAGTAGATGTGAACTCACAGAATTAGTGATCTTGATGGCGCTCGAGACTGACAGAGCTGATGCCATTCAAAGAACAGCATGAAAAGAATGAAGAAGATGGATGGTCTCAGAGCCACGTGGGACAGTCTCACCCACTGCCCAGAAAGGAAGGCCGAGGCGGGAGTAGCAGCCTGGTCCTCCGTCGTGGTTGGAGGTCGTGGCGCTGGGCCCTGAGCCCTCCCGAGCCACCGCTGCTGCCTGCTGCCTCTCCTACCCAACCGGGCCTGGGGGGGGGGCACAGGCCTTCACGGGTGGACGTGGGGCCCGTCCCCGTGACGGCCCATTTCACGGAGGGGTCCCGAGGCCTGCCCCAGACCGCAGACTTCCCGCTGTGTGACGCCCGGTCAGTGTGGCCACCGCTCTGGACTTTGGGCAGGAGGGCATTCTTGGGCAGTGCCGGAAGGGTGGGCTGGGTACCCCAGGCCGCATCCCTCTGACACTTGAGCAGGCGCAAAAAGCCCGTCGCGCTGGCCAGGGCCCGGGATCTGGGCTCTGGAACCGAGTGCTGCTTCTTGTGGGCGGCCCCAGTGAGAAGAGGAGCCAGAGGCCCAGCAGGTGGGGGCCCCAGGGTAGCTCCTGGGGTCTGGGTTTCACTGGCTGCCCCCAGCCCCTGGCAGAGGCCAGGCTGTGAGGTGTGGTTGTCACCCCTCTGACGCGCCCTCTCCAGGGACCGTCTTCCAGCCTGGGGCCAAGGGGTGTGTGGATGTGGAAACTGCAGGGGGTTGTGGCACCCTCACAGACCTTTCCAGACCCGGGGCTTGCTTTGTTCTCTCTTCAGGGGCTGCCCAGTGCCCTCTGCTGGGCTCATGAGGGAGTGTAGGCGGCCCCAGTCTAGAAGCTTGAAGGAGCTGGAAGGTTCCTGATCAGCCAGGACTCAGGGATCTGCTGTGCTTGGCCTGGGTGAACCCTGACCCTGGTCCCACGCTGAGCCTGGCCCTGGTCGCACTCTGAGCCTGGTCCCACGCTGAGCCCTGGCCCTGG
>NC_041228.1:1554623-1593941 GCF_002837175.3 Physeter macrocephalus | reverse complement strand
ACAAGGCCCAAGGTAACGCGTGGGTGGACAAGGAGATTTTTACTGACTGGTTCCATCACATCTTTGTGCCCGCGGTGAAGGAGCACTTCCGAGCCGTGGCTCTGCCCGAAGACAGCAAGGCCATCCTCCTGCTGGACGGCTCCCGCGCGCACCCGCGGGAGGCCGAGTTGGTTTCGGAGAACATTTTCACCATCTTCCTGCCCGCCGGCGTCACCTCCCTGATCCAGCCCATGGACCAGGGCATTCGCAGGGATTTCATGAGAAACTTCGTCACCCCTGGCGGCACGCTGCAGGCCCTCACCCCCCGCTTCAGCGTGCACGACGCCGTGCTCGACGTGGCCTGTGCCTGGAACGCGGTGCCAGGCGCCGTCTTCAGCCGGGCCTGGAGGAAGCTGTGGCCCGAGGTCACGCTCGTCGAAGGCTCGCCTTCAGAGGAGGCGCCCGAGCGCCTCAGGACGAAGCCTCCCGACCAGACCTTCGCGCCCAGCCCCGGGCTCGGGGGAGGCGCCCCGGCCCGCCGTGGGAGTGCGGCCACGGGGAGTCCCGAGCTGGCCGAGGCTGGCGGCGGTGACGGGGCGGCCTGGGAGCAGGCGGCTGCATCCTTCGACGCTGTGCTGCGCTTTGCGGAGGGGCAGCCCTGCTTCTCGGCACAGGAGGTGGGCCAGCTGCGCGCGCTGCGCTCCGCGTTCGGCCGGCGGCAGCAGGCGCAGCGGCGCAGAGCCCTCGGGGCCGCGGTCAAGCTCGAGGCGCCCTGGGAGCACTCTGGGCCTCGCGGCGCCCCGCCTCGCTCCCCTCTGCCCGGCTCGTCCACGGCGGGTGAGGCCTGAGGCAGCGGGGCCCGACCTGCGGTCTCGGGTCACGTCCCTCAGGGCGGCCCGCCCCGTCGGGGTTCTGCCGTGTGGCCTGTCGTGCCACATGGGCACCAGGGGGTCTTCCTGAAGGGCCCACCCAGACCCGAAACGTACCGGAGCCTCCGGTGGCCAGAAGCCAGCCTCGCGTTCGCTGGCTGAGCCTTGCTGTGTCCGAGGGTGGAGACGTCTCTCTGTCCAGGTGGGGAAGAGCTGCCTTCAGCCGACCAGTGGCGGTACCCGCTGCCACTTGACGGGGCTGGCACTTCCTGTGGCCCACCGCTCCCCTCCACCGGGACTCAGTCTGCTGGTCTGGGGGCCAGCCCTGAGTTGGGCAGGTCACCGAGGGAGGGACTCAATACGAATAAGAGTCGGCGTGGCCCCTGCCTGTGGCTTTACAGGCCACATGTCCCCCTTCAGTCGTGAGCTCTTGTAGCAGCACAAGCCTCTCAGAGTTTCTCCGTGTTGCCAGCACATCCCGCCTCTCGGGCTCAGACCCCAAGATGCGGCAGGCTGCACGCCGACTTGATGTGGTAGAATTGCTCCGTCAAGGCCAGCGGGAGCGGGCGGCTGGGGTGCCCGTCACCCCAACGTGGGGCTACAGGGCACTGCCGGTGTTTCGAGCATCTTGGCTCCAAGTCCAACCTACGGGCCTCGTTCCCCAGAATTTCACATTTACAGCCTCTGCATTAATAAACTTTGACCAGATGTTCAGAAATTAGCCTTAGGCGATATAACAAAAACAGTAAAACATGCAGCTGAGCTGTCTAGCAGTATTTGAACTCCTGTTCCCGGCCGTTTGCCCCGCAGTGATTCACGCGCGGCAAGCTGGCTGTGCTGGTGGTCTCGTAAAGGCCGATTGCGGGATGACGCGGCTGTGTTTCCTGTGTTGCAGCCGATTCCAGCCTCTCCGTTCTGCCATGTCGCTCGTCAGCACGGCCGTAGGACAGAGAGCCCCTTATCGGCGGTGGTCGCCCTCTTTGAATGCACGTGAAATGGGCGTGCTTTTCCGTGCTCTTTTCACTGCTTCGCCTTCAGCTGCATCCCCTTCTTGGGTAGCTGAATCGGCACGTAGTTTTCATTCCTGCGTTTGTTGCGTGCTGAGAGCCCTCTGTTCCCGTGAGAGCCGAGGGGAGGTGAGGGCTCGGTTCGCAGTCGGTTTCTCTGTGTTTTTACATCTTTCCAAACAGTGAGGTGACAGTCGTGGCTGGCCTGGCACTGCTCTGTGGACCGTGTGTTTCTTGCTTTAAATGCGTGTATGAAGATTGTGAAACAAGCACAGATCGTTTTCAAAGTGTCGTTGCCGATTCTTTGGGCCAGATTGCCTCCTGCTGTGCTGTCACGTCGGTTTCCTCCCCGTGTTTGGGGCGGCACCTGTGCACCGTGTACTTTTGTGCCACTTTTGGACTCCTGTGCGTCCCCTGTGCGGTGGAATTGCGGCTGCTTGAGGTGTTGACAGGGTTAGGTGTCGGGCGGCAGCGTGGAGGTGGACGGACACGCGGAGAAGCTCCCTCCCCGCTGTCAGCGCCTCGACCCCAGCCCAGCGGTTCTGGAGCAGCAGGGCTGTGCTGGGGGCCGGCGGCGGGGGGGACCGGCTCTCCTAGGCCCCCCGTGGGTGCTTTGTCCCCACCAAACTGTAGACCCCAGGCCAGACTCCTGTCCTGCCCTCACAGCCTGCCCCCGTCCTGGCTGTTTCGTGGCCGATCACCGCGCACTCGTCGCCGGCCGGCTGAGGGTGTCCGTCCTCCTTTCAGGACCAGACGCGCCCCCTGTGCTGCGCTCTTCAGGGGGCAGGACTCGGCCCTGCCTGCTTCCCTCTCCCCTGATGAGCCAGCGCGCCCCCTCCTCGTGGCCTCAGTGCTGGACATCCCGGGCGGTGCGAGGTTTCTCGGGGTGCGGGCTGAGGTGCTGCACGAGGTGCGCGTGCCCGGGGAGGACCGGAGCCCGGCGGCGCCCAGCTGCCCTGGGTGCCCCTGCCTCTGCCCCGCCCCCGAGCGCCCACCCCTGGGGCTTTGCTCTTCACTCGCCATCCGGTTTCTGAGGGGCTTGAGGGGTCAGAATGTTCTGGTCTCAGAATCTTTCCTAAACAGTCTTAGGGGGCCCCACTGGACTGGGTGTGAAATCGGAGCCGGGTGGGAAGGCCTCCTCGTCCGCCCGTGCCTCGGCCCGCGTCTCCTCCCCTGCAGCCCCCAGGGGCAGTGGGGTCTCCGTCCCGCTGGCAGAGCCTCTCCCAGGCCCCCTGCTCACCCTGTAGGGGCAGCGAGCTCGGGCGCAGCGGGAGCGGCGCACACCCCTCCCGCCCCGGGCAGGCAGCACCGGTGCCCTGGGATAAGCCCAGGCGTGGTCCCTGTCATCGCTCGGCGGGCCCCTTCGGTCTGTTGGCCCACCTTGACCTTCCCCCTTCTCGGTGGTCAAAACGACTCGGCAGACCGCGAGCTGGGAGGAAGCCGCCTGCGGCCGCGCCGCATCCTCAGCCTCTCCTTCCCACCGCGGGGGGAATCGGGGCGTCCCCGGAGCTGGGCGGGCAGCAGGTGCCAGCCCTGCCTGTGGTGGATAAGGGACAGTTCCTGGGCACTGCGTGCAGTGCCGGGATCCAGGGAGAGGAGAGCAGAGTCTGCCGGGAGGCCTGGGGCCCCCGGCTCGGGACGGGCAGCCTCGGCCGGGGTTGCCCTTGCCTGAGCCTGGCCAAGCACAGGCTGGACTCGCAGGTTGTAGGTGGAATTCAGGCACCTGCCAGGGGGCCGGGTGGGTCAGCGGTCCTCCGCAGTCTCTTTTGCTTTGGATCCGCTGCCTGCAGTGCCGGCTCCCCGGTGCTGGGGGGTCTGCAGGCGCCCCAGGTTAGACCCACGGTGTGGGAGGTCCTGGAGGTCGTCCAGCTGGGGAAGGCTGAACCTGCGTAGGGGTCTGGGGTGAACTGCCCCGCCTCACCAGCGTTTCCTTCCGGGGGGGCGGGGGCGGGGCGAGGCCGCTGAGGCCCTGCCCTGGGCGTGTCCGCGTGGTAGCACTCACACCTCTGGTGGGCCCGGTGGTGGGGTAGGGGGGATTGGACGGTGGGTGGGTGGAGAGCAGATGAATGAAGAAAGGAAGGCAGGCAGTTGCAGCCTCTGCTTGGACCTTTTTCGGCCAGGATTACCCAGGTCGGAAGGCAGAGCCCTTTGGAGGCAGCTCGGGGCCTCCGTAGCCAGATGTTTCTGGAGGGGTGGAGGTCGGCGGCAGGGACACACGCTGCTTCTGTTCCCGGGAGCCTGTGGCTCAGGGGCAGCAGAAGTTTGGGCAAACAGGACCCGCCTGG
Organism: Physeter macrocephalus; assembly: GCF_002837175.3. Classification (NCBI taxonomy): domain Eukaryota; kingdom Metazoa; phylum Chordata; class Mammalia; order Artiodactyla; family Physeteridae; genus Physeter; species Physeter macrocephalus. The sequence continues at coordinate 1,589,801 of NC_041228.1, read as the reverse complement.
GCAGCCCCAGGAAGGAGGCATCCACAGGCACCAGCTTCAGTGGGTTTTCTTGGTTCGTAAACGTGCTTCTGTTTCATCCGCGCGTAGCGTTGCTCAGCACCTGCTGCGTGCCGGGCGTTGGGCTCAGCTTGAGGCCAGAGGGTGGTCAGACGAAGTCCCTGTCCTGCTTGCAGGGAGCACAGGTCTCCCGAGAAGGGCTGCTGGGGCGGCCGCCCTGCCCGGCAGTTGCGTTCCCGGGTCGCAGCCGCCGTGTCACGTTGCTGAGGGGAGCCCAGGTCGTGTGAGGGCGCTCCACCTGCGTGGCAGGCCCAGGAGGCCTAGATTGCTGCCCCTTCCACCTGCCACTCGGCTCCGGAAGCAGGGCTGTCACTCACCCCCAGCCCCAGAGCCGTGCTCAGAGGTTCTTCCCGGGCAGGAGCAGGCCGTGGGACAGAGCCCCTAGTCCCTCTGCTCAGGAGCTGCCTTCGTGTGCCGCAGAGTGTGGAGAAGTGCAAGCCTAGCGCTGCTCTCAGAAACCGGACGTCGTGGAGAAAGGCCAGTGGGAGGAGGTTGATAGATTTGCTGGTGATGCAGGCTAAAGTGGAGGCTGTCTGTGGGTCAGGGGAAAAATCTCAAGCACTGATCTCAGTATCTATTCCTTCAGAGGAGCCAAATTTGACTGGATTGGTCTGAGAAGCAGCTTACACCCAGGGCATTGTTAAAAACAACAGAGCGGTCAGCCAGCTGTGAGTGGAGCCTAACAGCTGGCTGTGGGCAGGGACCACACAGAGGGACCACAAAACCACTGCCATGGGGTGGGAGGTGGGCGGAGTGTGGGCCTGCTGGAGGCCGCACCCCGGAGAAGGAGCATCGGGGGCTCCGTCAGGGGCCGCAGGGGGGCCACTGAGATGACCCAGCCAGCCAGACACAAAACAGGCAGATAGCAAGTCCCAGTTTGGGGTGACCAGTACCCAGAGTCGGTACGATATATTTCCTAAAAGGATCAGTTTCCAACCAAAGATTATGAACATGCAAAGAAACAGGAAAATACGGCCACATACCATACTGTTACCAAAAAGCAGGCAACGGATACTGCCTCAGGGAGTGAGATGTTGGATTTAACAGGAAAAGACCTCAAACTGGCCTTTACAAATGTGGTCAGAGAACGAAAGGAAACCATGACTAAAGAAGTAAAGGGGGAAAAAAGAAAGGAAGGTATCAAGTAGAGAGTATCTATAAAAAGGTTATAAACAAAAAGTTATTTTAAAAAACCTGGAGGGACTTCCCTGGTGGTCCAGTGGTTAGGACTCCGCACTTCCACTGCAGGGGGCACGGGTTCGATCCCTGGTCGGGGAGCTAAGATCCCACATGCCGCGGGGCGTGGTCAAAAAACAAACACCCTGCTTCTGTGACCATCTTAAAGGAAACTCAGCTATCTTAATTAAGAATAGACAGATGGGGCTTCCCTGGTGGCGCAGTGGTTGAGAATCCGTCCTGCCGATGCAGGGGACGCGGGTTCGTGCCCCGGTCCGGGAAGATCCCACGTGCCGCGGAGCGGCTGGGCCCGTGAGCCATGGCCGCTTAGCCTGCGCGTCTGGAGCCTGCGCTCCGCAACGGGAGAGGCCACGACAGTGAGAGGCCCGCGTAACGCAAAAAAAAAAAAAAAAAAAAAAAAAGAATAGACAGATGACACCTTAATACAAGTATTAAAAAAAAAAACAAAAAAAATTCCTCTTTAAAAAAACAACAACATGGGAATTCCTGGGTCGAAAGTACAACAACAGATGAAAAATTCACTGGAAGAGCTCCACAGTAGATGTGAACTCACAGAATTAGTGATCTTGATGGCGCTCGAGACTGACAGAGCTGATGCCATTCAAAGAACAGCATGAAAAGAATGAAGAAGATGGATGGTCTCAGAGCCACGTGGGACAGTCTCACCCACTGCCCAGAAAGGAAGGCCGAGGCGGGAGTAGCAGCCTGGTCCTCCGTCGTGGTTGGAGGTCGTGGCGCTGGGCCCTGAGCCCTCCCGAGCCACCGCTGCTGCCTGCTGCCTCTCCTACCCAACCGGGCCTGGGGGGGGGGGCACAGGCCTTCGCGGGTGGACGTGGGGCCCGTCCCCGTGACGGCCCATTTCACGGAGGGGTCCCGAGGCCTGCCCCAGACCGCAGACTTCCCGCTGTGTGACGCCCGGTCAGTGTGGCCACCGCTCTGGACTTTGGGCAGGAGGGCATTCTTGGGCAGTGCCAGAAGGGTGGGCTGGGTACCCCAGGCTCGGTGGGGGAACGGCCGCATTCCCGCTGTGTGACGCCCGGTCAGTGTGGCCACCGCTCTGGACTTTGGGCAGGAGGGCATTCTTGGGCAGTGCCGGAAGGGTGGGCTGGGTACCCCAGGCCGCATCCCTCTGACACTTGAGCAGGCGCAAAAAGCCCGTCGCGCTGGCCAGGGCCCGGGATCTGGGCTCTGGAACCGAGTGCTGCTTCTTGTGGGCGGCCCCAGTGAGAAGAGGAGCCAGAGGCCCAGCAGGTGGGGGCCCCAGGGTAGCTCCTGGGGTCTGGGTTTCACTGGCTGCCCCCAGCCCCTGGCAGAGGCCAGGCTGTGAGGTGTGGTTGTCACCCCTCTGACGCGCCCTCTCCAGGGACCGTCTTCCAGCCTGGGGCCAAGGGGTGTGTGGATGTGGAAACTGCAGGGGGTTGTGGCACCCTCACAGACCTTTCCAGACCCGGGGCTTGCTTTGTTCTCTCTTCAGGGGCTGCCCAGTGCCCTCTGCTGGGCTCATGAGGGAGTGTAGGCGGCCCCAGTCTAGAAGCTTGAAGGAGCTGGAAGGTTCCTGATCAGCCAGGACTCAGGGATCTGCTGTGCTTGGCCTGGGTGAACCCTGACCCTGGTCCCACGCTGAGCCTGGCCCTGGTCGCACTCTGAGCCTGGTCCCACGCTGAGCCCTGGCCCTGGCGCCATGCTGGGCCCGGGCCCCACGCTGAGCCCTGGCCCTGGTCCCACTCTGAGCCCTGAGCCTGGTCCCACATTGAGCCCTGAGCCTGGTCCCACGCTGAGCCCTGGCCCTGGTCCTGGTCCCATGCTGAGACCTGGCCCTGGTCCCACGCTGAGCCCTGGCCCTGGTCCCACGCTGAGCCCTGGCCCTGGTCCCACTCTGAGCCCTGACCCTGGTCACACGCTGAGCCCTGGCCGTGGTCACACACTGAGCCCTGACCCTGGTCACACTCTGAGCCCTGACCCTGGTCCCACGCTGAGCCCTTAGCCTGGTTCCACGCTGAGCCCTGGCCCTGGTCCCACGCTGAGCCCTGGCCCTGGTCCCACTCTGAGCCTTCAGCCTGGCCCCCGTGTTCCCTTAGCTCATAAGGAGGGCAAAACCAGGGAGCCTGGAGCCCTGTGTAGGTTTCACTCCTGTCCTGGGGGAAGGCAAGAGCCTTTGCTGACCTCCTCCGTCCTCCCCCACACGTGACTCAGTGCTCTCTGTGGTCACAACACTCCCTCTCCTCCGCCTCTGCCCCGACTCCAGGTGCAGTGCGGTTTCAGGTCCTGGGTGACAGTCTCCCGGGGGTGGAGAGTGACTGTGGAGCTGAGTCACTGCAGGGCGGGGGAGGTGTGAGTGTCAGAGCCGGGCTCGCCCAAGTGCAAACCCCAGCTGGTCCAGGCGGCTCCGGGGAGAGCGTCAGGGCTGCGCCAGGCCCTGGTCATCTGGTGGGCAGGCACACACGAGGGCCAGAGCCGAGAGCCTTCCAGCCAGCCCCGTTCGCAGAGACCATGGGGCTCGGGGGCCCAGCAGCCAGCTGCCCTGCTTCCACCCCTCCCTCTCCAGGGGCCTGGGCTCTGGCTCCCAGTCCGCAGCTGGGGCCAGCGGCCTCTGGCTGCAGAAGTCAGGCTGTAGGCTTTGCGGTGGGGAGGGGCCCAGAGAGCCCGCCGGGGACATCCTGCAGGGGCGGGCGACTTCCTGCTCTGTCCAGCCTGGCCCTGTGCTCACTCAGACACAGGTCCCACCTCCACGGGCCCGCAGACGGACACCGGTGGAGCCCAGGGACTGGGAGTCACAGGCTGAGAGAGCTTCCCGGGGGACAGTGGGAGGCCAGAAGAGGCCTGTGAGAGCGAAAGGCCAGTGTCCTGGAGGGGGCGGGACCTGCCTGGTGGGGGGCCCTCTGCCGGGCTGTGGTGTCCCGACTGCAGTTGGGAACCTCTGAAGGTGGGGGTTGGGGGACAGAGGTGTGAGGGGCGAGGGGCTGGGAGCGGGCGATGGGCAGGCCCTGTGCCCTTGTCCCCCAAGGCTGCGGCGTGAGCTCCGGCCTCCAGACGCTGAGACACTGGCCGCCACGAGGGCGGGCGGGGCCTCACTGCCGTGGAGGAGACGGACCCCGGATCTTACGTCTGGACCTGGCCGGAGTGGGGGCCTGTGCCCGACCTTCCCGCATCCCTGCAGCTCCCCAGCAAGGCCTGGAGGAGGCCCTGCTCCCCACTTCCAGATCAGGACCCCAGGGAGCAAGGGTGAGGTGGCCCTGGGTCCGGTCCCGACCCTGTACCTCCAGGCTCGCTCGCCATCTCTCCGCCACGAGCAGCATACCTGCAGCCTGGCCAACGGCTAGCGGGAAGCTGCGGCCCCACTGGCAGCAGACAGAGAAACGGAGAAGGAAGGCGAGAGGGCCGGGGGTGGGGGGCTGCCGGAAGAGGGGTCTAAGGAGGGATCCGTCCGTCCGCTTAGGAAGCCGCTTGGGCCCCAGGATTCTCCTCGGAGAAGGAGGCTCAGCCGCGGTCTCCAGCAAGTGGGCACCTGTCCCCTCATTTTATTAATAAAGCAGGGCAGTGATGTCACCGGGCTCTCCGTGAGCCAGCCACTCCCCTGACCGGTTCTTCCTAACTACGGAAAAGGAGTCCAGGGGTCCTCGGGAGGCTCTGCGGCGGGTTCCGCGAGGCCTCGAGTTGCCGCCGTCCACTAGACGCGGGCGTCTGGGCTGCCCTGCCGTCCTAGAAGGGGGCCCAGCCAGCAGGCGCGGTGACCTCGGCATTGAGGCTCGGGCCTGGTGGTCCTGGGCCGCCAGAGAGATGCTCCTGGGCGCCAGGCTGGCACCGCAGCCGGGGCCGGGGGTGGGCGGCCGCTGCTACGGCCCCGCTGGAGGCCTGGACGGGACCGTGGGGCGGCGGCTAAGGGTTAGAGCTTGCGCTGCCGGCCGGCCTGGTTCAGTGCCCGTCTCCTCGCCTCCCGCGGCCCCGCTGCCACCTCCACCCCGGGCAGCACTAGTCTTTGTCCAGTGGCCTCTCGCTGAGAGGACTGAAGGTCAGACGTCAGGACACGAAATGGGCATTTCAGCAAACGCTTGGAAGTTCACCACCCCCTCAGCTCTGGTTCTCACACGAGGGGACTTTCTTCTTTAGTGACAGAAAGGCCCTCCCAGCTTGTTGGCAAGAACGGGGGCTGGCGGCCGCGCTCTGTGGAGCGCGAGCACGGTGCTGCCCGCGCCCTGCCCGGGGTCCGCGAGCCGCCACGCTGCAGTTGCATCTGATCTCTCCGACAGAGCGGAATCTTCCAGACACTTGACAGGGCCTCGCCCGACCACTGGGTCACAGCTGTCATCCCATGATTCAGACACCCCTTGAGACTCTCCTGGGGGGCTGGAGATGGGGCCGCCTGGACAGCCCGCCGCCCACTGCCCCCAGAGGGCAAAGTTGTCCTTACAGGAAGCAATGGTCTGGAGTTGGACGGTGAACTCCTTTTCTCCAACTAGGAAGGTGGGTTCAAGTGCCGCGTCCGCGATAACGAGCACGACTGGAAGCTGAGCCCAGGTCTGCCTCGCTCAGGCCCTCACTCTTCATCAGTGGCGTGCACGCCAGCCAGAGGGCAGGAGATGGCGGGACACGGTGACGGTGGTGGTGGTTGTATGTATTGTGTGCAGTGGAGGTGGTGGCTTTGACGGTGGTGACAGGAGTGATGGGTGCAGAGGAGATGGCGGGACACGGTGACGGTGGTGGTGGTTGTATTGTGTGCAGTGGAGGTGGTGGCTTTGACGGTGGTGACAGGAGTGATGGGTGGTGCAGAGGAGATGGCGGGACACGGTGACGGTGGTGGTGGTTGTATGTATTGTGTGCAGTGGAGGTGGTGGCTTTGACGGTGGTGACAGGAGTGATGGGGGGTGGAGAGGAGATGGCGGACGGTGACGGTGGTGGTGGTTGTATGTATTGTGTGCAGTGGAGGTGGTGGCTTTGACGGTGGTGAGAGGAGTGATGGGGGTGGAGAGGTCAGTGGGGATGGTTGATGGCGGAGGTCACGGTTACGGTGGGGGGTGTGGTAGGGGCGACAGTAATAGTGGTAGCGGATGAGGATGCTGGTGATGGGGTTGCCATGCTCTGGATGTTTGTATACCCGCCCCCAAATTTAACTGCTGAAATCCTGACTCCTAAGGTGATGGTATTTGGAGGTGGGGGCTTTGAGAGGTGATCAGGTTATGAGGGTGGAGGCTTGGTTTGGATTAATGCCCTTAAAAAAGAGACCCCAGAGAGCCCCCTCGCCCCTTCCGTCACGTGAGGACACAGTGAGGTCTGCAGTCCACAACCAAGAAGAGGACTTTCACCAGAACCCTACCACCCTGGCACCCTGACCTTGGATTTCCAGCGTCCAGAACGGTGCGACGTAAATTCCTGTTGTTTGCGAGCCACCCCGTCGGTGGTATTCTGTTCAGAGCAGCCCGGGCGGAGGAAGGCGGGGATGAAGGTAGCCTGGTGGCAGGGGTGCTGGTGCTGAAAGTGGGCAACGAGGAGCTCGTGGTGATGGTGGGCCTGGTGGTTTTAAGGGTGGTGGCGATGTTGGGGGTGGTGGGTGCTGTGGACTGGATGGTGCCCCCTGCCCAGAGTCTTGTGACAAAGCCCTAACCCCAGCAGGACAGTGTTTGGAGACAGGGCTTCTAGGAGGTAATTATGGTGAGAGGAGGTCATGAGAGTGGGGCCCTAATCTGATAGGACTAATGCCTGTATCAGAAGAGGATGATCGCTCTCAGTTTCTCTCTTTCTCACAAGCCAAGAAGAGGCCCTGTGAGAACACTTCAAGAAGTCAGCCATCTCCTAGCCAAGAGAGCTCTCACCAGAAACCTAACGGGCTGGCACCCTTATATTGGACTTCCCAGCCTCCAGAACTGTGAGAAATAAATGTCTGTTGTTTAAGCCGCCTGGTCTGTGGTATTTTGTTGCAGGGTTCTGAGCTGACTGAGACAGTGGGGATGGTGAGGGTGACGGTGGTGGTGACGGTGATGGTGGTGGTGGTGATGGCGGTGGTGACTTTGGTGATGGTGGTGGTGACGGTGGTGATGACGGTGACGGTGGTGATGATGGTGGTGGAGGGGGTGGCGGTGGCCATGGAGGAAGTGGTGTGACAACGATTACACAACTTGCCAGTGGGACACTCAGAATTCAGAGCCTGGACCGTGGGCCGTGGGTCTCAGGTGAGTGCCTCTTGCTGAGGGTGGCGCGGGGGCACAGAGGTGGCACGTGAGCCTGCAGGCCTGCCTGGGACGGCCCTCCAGGATACCACCTCCCGCCTCCCCAGGCTCACTCTCATCTTGCCAGGGGAGACACCTATCCTGTGGGCTCCTGACATGGCGTTTTATGTTTATTTAGAAAAATGCGGCGCCTGCCCAGTTCAGGGAATGTGCCTTCCTGTGCGGTGCTTAGGCTGTCAATGGAGGGCCCGTTTCCACCTGGCTCCCCCGGCAGGGGCTGGGGCGGCAGGAGATGGACGGCTCCCCAAGCTGCCCTGCCCATGGAAGCGGGCGGTAGGCGGTAAGTTGCTGGGTGACGGGCTGGCTCGGATAGGTCCTGGGGCCGAGCTGGGCTGGGAGGAGGGCCCGGGAGGGAGGGCAGCGTGTGGGAGTCCTGACCCTGCAGGGGAGAGGCCAGCGTCTAGGGGTGTCTCAACTCCTCCCCGAGGCTCCCCAGTCTCTGCCCCAACCCGGGTCTGAGGGAGCCAAGCCCCCAAGCCCCACCTGTTGGGGGTACACAGAGCCCTGGGGACAGCCTGGTTCTGGGATGGGCGGCGCCGTCAGGGCGGAGGGTGCGGAGCAGCCCCCAGTCGGTCCCGGCGTCCCCCACCCTCTCCAGGAGGAGGGGTGTTTGGGGCCATTACAGGAGTGGACCTGCGGGCCTGCGGACGCCTGCTGGGGGCTGGGCCGCGGGCCTGTGGAAAGGCCCCTGTTTCTCAGCTCAGGGCCCTGAAACCTCACCCCGACCTCCGGGCTGGGGGTCAGACCGCCGCCCCCGGAGGCCGCACCCGGGCCTCCCCAGGAGATGGCGGGACACGGTGACGGTGGTGGTGGTTGTATGTATTGTGTGCAGTGGAGGTGGTGGCTTTGACGGTGGTGACAGGAGTGATGGGTGGTGCAGAGGAGATGGCGGGACACGGTGACGGTGGTGGTGGTTGTATGTATTGTGTGCAGTGGAGGTGGTGGCTTTGACGGTGGTGAGAGGAGTGATGGGGGTGGAGAGGTCAGTGGGGATGGTTGATGGCGGAGGTCACGGTTACGGTGGGGGGTGTGGTAGGGGCGACAGTAATAGTGGTAGCGGATGAGGATGCTGGTGATGGGGTTGCCATGCTCTGGATGTTTGTATACCCGCCCCCAAATTTAACTGCTGAAATCCTGACTCCTAAGGTGATGGTATTTGGAGGTGGGGGCTTTGAGAGGTGATCAGGTTATGAGGGTGGAGGCTTGGTTTGGATTAATGCCCTTAAAAAAGAGACCCCAGAGAGCCCCCTCGCCCCTTCCGTCACGTGAGGACACAGTGAGGTCTGCAGTCCACAACCAAGAAGAGGACTTTCACCAGAACCCTACCACCTTGGCACCCTGACCTTGGATTTCCAGCGTCCAGAACGGTGCGACGTAAATTCCTGTTGTTTGCGAGCCACCCCGTCGGTGGTATTCTGTTCAGAGCAGCCCGGGCGGAGGAAGGCGGGGATGAAGGTAGCCTGGTGGCAGGGGTGCTGGTGCTGAAAGTGGGCAACGAGGAGCTCGTGGTGATGGTGGGCCTGGTGGTTTTAAGGGTGGTGGCGATGTTGGGGGTGGTGGGTGCTGTGGACTGGATGGTGCCCCCTGCCCAGAGTCTTGTGACAAAGCCCTAACCCCAGCAGGACAGTGTTTGGAGACAGGGCTTCTAGGAGGTAATTATGGTGAGAGGAGGTCATGAGAGTGGGGCCCTAATCTGATAGGACTAATGCCTGTATCAGAAGAGGATGATCGCTCTCAGTTTCTCTCTTTCTCACAAGCCAAGAAGAGGCCCTGTGAGAACACTTCAAGAAGTCAGCCATCTCCTAGCCAAGAGAGCTCTCACCAGAAACCTAACGGGCTGGCACCCTTATATTGGACTTCCCAGCCTCCAGAACTGTGAGAAATAAATGTCTGTTGTTTAAGCCGCCTGGTCTGTGGTATTTTGTTGCAGGGTTCTGAGCTGACTGAGACAGTGGGGATGGTGAGGGTGACGGTGGTGGTGACGGTGATGGTGGTGGTGGTGATGGCGGTGGTGACTTTGGTGATGGTGGTGGTGACGGTGGTGATGACGGTGACGGTGGTGATGATGGTGGTGGAGGGGGTGGCGGTGGCCATGGAGGAAGTGGTGTGACAACGATTACACAACTTGCCAGTGGGACACTCAGAATTCAGAGCCTGGACCGTGGGCCGTGGGTCTCAGGTGAGTGCCTCTTGCTGAGGGTGGCGCGGGGGCACAGAGGTGGCACGTGAGCCTGCAGGCCTGCCTGGGACGGCCCTCCAGGATACCACCTCCCGCCTCCCCAGGCTCACTCTCATCTTGCCAGGGGAGACACCTATCCTGTGGGCTCCTGACATGGCGTTTTATGTTTATTTAGAAAAATGCGGCGCCTGCCCAGTTCAGGGAATGTGCCTTCCTGTGCGGTGCTTAGGCTGTCAATGGAGGGCCCGTTTCCACCTGGCTCCCCCGGCAGGGGCTGGGGCGGCAGGAGATGGACGGCTCCCCAAGCTGCCCTGCCCATGGAAGCGGGCGGTAGGCGGTAAGTTGCTGGGTGACGGGCTGGCTCGGATAGGTCCTGGGGCCGAGCTGGGCTGGGAGGAGGGCCCGGGAGGGAGGGCAGCGTGTGGGAGTCCTGACCCTGCAGGGGAGAGGCCAGCGTCTAGGGGTGTCTCAACTCCTCCCCGAGGCTCCCCAGTCTCTGCCCCAACCCGGGTCTGAGGGAGCCAAGCCCCCAAGCCCCACCTGTTGGGGGTACACAGAGCCCTGGGGACAGCCTGGTTCTGGGATGGGCGGCGCCGTCAGGGCGGAGGGTGCGGAGCAGCCCCCAGTCGGTCCCGGCGTCCCCCACCCTCTCCAGGAGGAGGGGTGTTTGGGGCCATTACAGGAGTGGACCTGCGGGCCTGCGGACGCCTGCTGGGGGCTGGGCCGCGGGCCTGTGGAAAGGCCCCTGTTTCTCAGCTCAGGGCCCTGAAACCTCACCCCGACCTCCGGGCTGGGGGTCAGACCGCCGCCCCCGGAGGCCGCACCCGGGCCTCCCCGCCTGCTCCCCTCCTCTCCTCTCTGTCCCCGTGGTCTGTCCCGCACCCCTAGATGCGATGCACCCCGGAGGGCCTGGCCTCCTTCTGGGTGGACAAGGACAGGGCCAGCAAAGACTGCCGTCTGCAGGAGGGCTGAGGGGCCGGGCCAGCGGGCACCAGGCCTGGATTCAGAGACCGGACAGAGGGAGAGAGCGAGGGAGGGGTGGCGGGAGAGTGCCAGGCGGGGGCCCAGGCAGGAGGGTAGCAGAGGGCAGGGCGGCCGTGGGTCTGGGCGAGTGGGCCGCGGCGGGGAGGGCCCTGGAGCCCACCCCGCCTCCACCCGAGGCCTGAGGGGTCCCAGAGACGCTCACCTCCAGCTGAGGGGCAAAGCTGGCACCCCCAGGCAGGACGCCTGTCCACAGGGCAGTCATGGGCCGGCGCCAGCATGGGGCGGGGCGGGCCTGCTTCCAGAGCCGGTGGGCAGCGCCGACCCCCAGGACGGCTGGCTCTACCCTTCCTCGCTCTGAGGCCCAACCCGGCCTGAGCCTGCGGCCCCCCAGCCCCGGTGCCGGGCCTTCTCTTAGGGGCCCGTCCTCTGATGCGCCGCCCCGCCCCCGCCCCGGGGCCTCATGCCCAGTCTGCGTGGCCACGGAGGAGTGAGGGTGTGTTTAGAAGGATCCATGAAGTGGGGTGAGGGCGGGGACACCCATGGCAGTCTGGGCTGTGCACCCGGCTCCTCGGCCATCTCAGGCGATTCCTGACTCTTGGGACGTCACAGTCTCCCGGGCCAGCCCGCTGGAGCTCAGCCGGGGGAGGGGGGGCCAGGAGGAGGCGGGCGCTGTGCCGGGATGGCGGAAGTAGCCTAGCGGTCCGTGCGGGCCTCCGGGATCTGCACTGGCTTGTGGGGATCAGACAGGCAGCCCCAAACCAGGGAGAGACACGGTGCCAGCGTGTGGCAGGGCAGGCGAATGTCTGAGACGTCATCACCCTCCCTGGGCTCCCCCAGCCACCCGGCGCGGCGGCCCCCCCACCCTAGGGAGCGCTTCCCGAGGTCGCTGCCACCCCCTGGTCAGGCAGCTGCCTGGACACGGATCTTAGGACCAAGGATGCAGAAGAGGGGACGTGGGTTGGGAACAAGGCATGCGGGTCAGGGGTCCTGCTGACCCGCCCCCCGCCCTGAACCTCCGAGGGGCAACCCTCCCCCATCAGCTGAAGAAACTGAGGCTCAGAGGGTGTCCGGAGTAGCCCGACCCTGGACTTTGACGGTGGCCGATGGCAGCGGACGGTCAGACAGGATCGGCCTCCGGGCCGGGAGTCCCGGGCATTTGCTCACCAGCTGGTTCCCCAAGCACACTCCCCACCCTCTCGGCACCTCAAGCTCCTCATCTGTGAAATGGGTGACAATGATGGTTTGCCCAGCCTGTTCCAAGGTGCGGGGAAATGCTCGGCACACAGTGGGGCCCCTTCTCCCGCACGCCTTCTGTGTCGACCCTCTTTCCAGAGAGACCCCAGACCAAGGAGGGGGCCCTGGCAGGTGGGGCCGGCTGCACAATTGGCGGGGTCCGTGGCAGAACAGAAGCACAGGCCCTTTGTTCAGAGTTAGGAAGAACTGCGCGGCAGCAAGGGCAGAGCACAGAGCCGGAGGGAGCGTACGGTGCCCCAGGGACGGGTGCCCATCGAGGCGCCCCGTGGGGCAGCCTGGGGACGTGCCCGGCTGAGACCCGGGGCCAGGAGGCCGGGGCCCGGCAGGCGCTGGGCCCCTGAGGGCCAAAGATCATCGCGGCCCACGCCGGGCATCTGAGAGGCCGATGGCAGACAGGGAGGTGCCCCCCTCCAAGGGCGGGGAGGGGAGGGGAGCGGGGAAGACGCCAGCCTGGGGTCGCCCAGGAGCCTGCAGCTGGGCAGGGCACCCGGGTTGGCGGCTGCGGGATCAGGAGCCCAGGAGGGAGGCCTCAGCTGGACCAGGTGGCCTGTGGGCGTGGACGAGATGGCCAGGTGGGGCAGGCAGCCCGAAGGGCGGGGGGCTCAGGCCCCAGCCCCCAGCCCCCAGGGCGGGGAGGGAGGGGCAGCAGAGGCTGTGGCGGAGGGCCGCGGGCCGCGGAGGAGCTGGGACACAGGCCGCCTTCCCTGCCGCACCCCGCTGCCTGCACCTGCGTGGGGAAGCTCCTTGCGCCGTCACACGAGCTATTCTCAGCCTCTCTCCTTTTATGGCTCCGGAAGTGAGCGGTGGAGGCTGGCGCACTGTGCTCGCTCTGAGATGGAAATGGAAACACAGAGAACAGAAGGACAGCAGCCACCACCCCCTCCCTGGCACGGGCATCCTCAACACCCAGCCCCGGGGGCGTCCAGCCGAGCCAGCTGGCAGAGAACCACTCATCCTGGCTGAGGGGCCAGCAACCCTTGGGGTTCCTGCTGCACGATCTGGGCCCGCCTGGGCGTCCAGGGAGGCGGCGGCGGCCGCATGCAGCCTGGCTGGAGCCCAGCGGGGTGGAGAGGAGGGGGCGGCCGCCCAGCTCCAGCCCCCCAGGCAAGCTGCCGAGCCCTCCCGCTCCTCCCGCCCCTGGCGGCCGGGGCCACCTGCGGACACTGGGACCGTGGCTCTCCCCTCATCCCTGGCCCTTTAAAGAGCCCTCAAACCAGCCCATCGGCCTCCCCTGCACCCACGTCACCCCGCTCACCCTCAGGCTGTCCCTGCCTGGCAGGGCCCCTCTGGGCTGCTGGCACACTTGGGCTATGGGGGCGCCTCTGGCCGGACGGAGACTCTTCAGGGCAGGAAGCAGGGGTCTGTCCACTTCATGTGCCCAGAGCAAGCTCAGGGCCTGGCACTCAGCGAGCAGGAGCACGGCTTGGCTGGAGAGATCACGAGGCAGCCGAGCACACACACTCGGACACACTCACACACACTCGGACACACACACGCACACGCTCGCAAACTCTCACACTCACAACACACTCATCAACTGGCACACGCAGGAAGACGCCGTGCTCAGGGGCTCCAAGGGGGGCACATAAGAGGGAGGACAAGGCTCACAGAAGACGGGGTTAACACCACACTGGGAGGCTGGGAAGCCTTCCTGGAGGTGGTGACCCTGGCTCAGAGGTAGACCCCACGTAAGCCGTGCTGAGCTTCTATGCTTAGGTTTCGAAACCGGGCAGGCCTCTGTGAGCTAAACGGGGGGGTGGGCGGCAGGCTGGCCGGGGCATTCCTGTGGCGGGAACGGTGCGCTCAGAGCTCCAGCCCTTTCCTCCCCACCGCCCACCACTGCCAGCCAGCCCCGTTGTGTGATGAGGATGGCGGGAACAGAGGGGTTAAGTGACTTGCAGGAGGTGGCACAGCAGATGCCCTGGGGAGAAGTGGGGGCCGGGTGGGGGGAAGGGCAGGTGCCTGACTCCCGTCCCGGCTCTGTGGACACGCAGACCCGGGCAGGGCACCCGCCAAGCCGAGGGGACATGTAGCTCCAGATGCCGTGTGGGTGAGCGCCCAGCGAGCGGCATGCACGGAGGTGTCCTCGGCCTCAGCCCTGTCCAGTGTCCCTGCCCCTCACACCGGCCTCCTGGCTCCACCCCGAGCCCCCGCCGGTGGAGCCACACGGCCCCCCTCCCCTCGTCTCACCTCGCTGATGCCCCAGCAGGCACCCCGGAAGCTGCAGCTGCTCCTTGAAGAGCCCGAGCCTCTGAGCAGGGGCGCGGCCTGCTGGTGCCCGCAGTGCTAAGGGAGGTGGCCCAGCAGGCGGCACGCCTAGGGCCACACGCAGCCCAGCGTCCTCCAGGGACTGTGGGGTCACGGTGGTGGCCCTATTTCATGGGGCGACCTACACTTCCCTGCTACCTCACCTTGCTCAGCGCCTGCCAGGTCGGGCTCCGGGACTGCTGTTTGATTGGCTGGTTCACCTCACAGCTGAGCAGGGCAGAGCTGTGGCTGTACCCACTCTACGGGCGAGGAGACTGAGGCCAGGGAGGGGTGGGGCCGAGGGGACTCACCCACAGTCACGCAGGAGGTGAACCGTGCTCACAGCGCCTCCGGGAGCTGGCGGGTCCGTCCCCGCATCCTCTCACCAGCCTTTCCCGGCTCTGGTTTCGCGGCTGAGGGGTTCAGACCAGCCCCAGACCCTCTCGGGGCCTTGGTTTCCCTTCTCCCATGGCTGGGGGTGGTGAGGAATGAAGGTCCTTTGAGGATGGGCTCCCCACCCCCGTGCCTGTGGCCCCGCGGCTCGGCCCCCTGGCCTGGAGGGTGCAAGGAGCAGCCGGGTCGGGCGCCGCCGTGCCAGGATCGTCGGAAAAATACAAAACTTTCCTTGGAGACCGGACCGGGAGGCGCTAAGGCAGGAGGCAGGAGGGAGGACGGTCTGGAGTGTGGAGGCCCGGAATGAACAGGCTGCCTGTTCCAGGGACAGGACTCAGCGCACACCCTGCCAAACGGGGAGAGAGGAGGAAGTCTGGGAGGAGGGGCAAGGATGGAAAAAACATGTCCCTGCGGCTCGTGCCCAGCGCCGCTGCTTCCCACGGCCCGAGGCGGGCCAGGCCCCATCCCTGCTCAGCTTCCATCTCAGGTCAGCGTGTGCCCCGCCCTGGCCTCCCGGGGCCTCTGAGGGCCCGCTCTGCTGCAGCAGACATCGCGGGCAGGTGTGGCAGACGGACCCCAGCTGTGTCACCTGCTGGCTCAGGGCCTGGGGAGGGCCCCCAGCTCGCAGAACCTCTGTGAGATGAGGGAGAACATCTCCCGAGACAGGAGCCCGCCAGCCCCGGCATCTCTCCGCCCCTCCGTTTCCCACCTGGACGGTCTCTTTCCCGATCTCAGCTCTAACCCCTGTGTCCCGGGCCCTCGCCCGTCCCTGCCTCTCCCTCCCCGCGGTCCGGCCCCGCTGCAGGTGGTCTCAGAGGAGGGTGGTGGCTGGACGGCGGCCGTGGCGGGGACAGGCCCGCGGGGGGGCCTGGCGTCCTCCCAGCTGCCTGGGCTCAGACCCCTTCTTCCAGCTGCTCCCCCAGCGCCTCCGCTCGCCCCTCATCACCGGGGCCTGCGCAGACGTCCCTGGCCCCGGTGCTGCCCTGGGGGGCAGAGCAAGGAAGGAGCACCGCAGCCCCTCCCGAGGGGCCACCGGGAGGGGGTCCTGACCACGTCCCACCTCCCAGATCCCAGAAGTGACACTCTGACGGGGGGCTGTCGGCAGGACGAGGTACGGGAGGTCCTCGGGCGGGGACCGGGTGAGGCAAGAGGGCCAGCACTCGGCCTCGCTGGACGCCAGGCCCTGGCACCGTCACCCCATTTTACAGGTGGGCAATGGCCAAATGTTTCCCAAGCAGAAAGGGAGGGAGAAGGGCCCACAACTTTGTCCGTTCCACGGCTCATCCCGAATGCGTGCTCTGTTCCAGGCTCCGGAGACTCAGCCGTGAGGTGGAGACACGGGCCCTGGTGCCAGAGTCGCAGCCAGCGAGAGGGAAGCAGCAACCGGGGGAGGCCTGGATTCGGGCCGAAGGAAGGAGCGGCCTGGTGCGGGGAGCCGGGGCAGGCGAGCGGCCAGAAGCAGCTGCGGCCGAGGTGGGCAGATCCTGCAGCACCGGGACGCCGGGGCCCGGAGATGCCTTTGGCAGGCTCCCGGCGGGCGCGAGGAGACGGGATGAGGCCACGTGACCCAGGACGGTCCCACTGGGCGGCAGGACAGGCAGCGGGTACGTGCGGAGGGGGGGCACTGGGACCCCAGGCCACAGCCAGGCAGGAAGGGTCAGGTGAGAGTGATGGGCGACAGCCGCCCCGGCCCAGCTTCTCCTCCGCCAGCAGCTGCCACAGCGGCTCCTGGGCAGGCGGCCGTGATCAGCGGGGCTGGGCCGGAGGAGAGCGCGTGTGCGGGAGGTGCGGGAGCTCTGCCCCAAGGCGCTCCTGCGAGCGAGCGCTGGGCGCTCACGTGAGGCCTGGAGTCGCAGGGCTGTGGCCGGGGCCCTGCTCCAGGGCAGGCCAGCTCTGGCCCCCAGGAGGGCCGGGGAGGGAGCTCGGGTGGCACGGCGTGTCCTGCCCTGCTGAGGGGTACCTCCAGCACCTCTGGGGGCCCAGCGGCTGGCACCGAGGGGTCTGCAGAGGCCGGCATGTGAGCCCCGTCGGGGAGGACTTGGTCACAGAGCAGCCCTGGGAAGGCAGGAGCTGCTGGAAGGGAGGGGGCTGTCCGGGGAAAGTGGAGAGACCCAGGGCTCTGTTTGGGGTGGGTTTCCTGAGGCTGTGGACTTGGAGGGAGACCCCCCCCCGGAAATAAGCATCTTAGCATCAGGAGAGCAGCACCCGGGGTCTGGGAGCCCGGAGCCCTAGGGGCAGAGGGGCGGAGCCCCAGAGGGGCTGGAATGGGGACTGTGTGGCTCCCAGCGCTGGGCAGAGCCTCCTGTGGTCACCCTGCCTGCCCACCCTCCCCCGCAAAGCCCCCATCTTCTAAGGCAGGCGAGGCCTCAGGAGCTGTCAGGCCTGGGGAGCAGAGGACCAGCTTGGCCCTGAGAGCTGGGGAAGCCCAGGCCCCCTGCCTCCTGGCCCAGGCCCGGCTCCCCGCACCACCTGCCCCTGCTCGGCCTGCGGCCCTGAGTCGTCCGCTCTGGGTGAGGCTGCCTGTGGGAGGGGCGCGGAGGAGCAGGGCGGGGGCAGCCCCCACCTCAGGCACGGGAGCTGGCCAGGCCTCCTTCGCGGAGGCGGAAGAGTGGAGCCTGAGGCTGCAGTGTGGGGTGTGCTGAGGGCTTCTGGGGTGAAAGCTGGCAGCGATTAGGTGTTCCCGGAGCAGCGGCTGTGGCCTGTCACCTGTCACGGCGGCCTTGCGAATGCAGCCTCTGGGCCGTGCCCCCCCCCACCAAGTCAGGCTGGGCTGGCCAGGCAGAGGGGCCACCAAGGGTCTGGGTCAAGACCAGCCCTGCCTGCTGGGCTACGCTAAGATCCCCTCTCCTGCCTGCTTCCCCCCACAAACGGGATGCCTCCCCTTCCAGTCTCCTGCCTGGGCCGCCCAGCTGGTCAGGGCTCCTGGGTCTGGGTGCCGGCCCCCAGAGGCCACATGGCCTTTGTCAACCGTGGGAGGAAGTGGAGGGGTGGCTCCTGGTCACTCGAGTGATGGCTCTGGCACTCCCACCGCACGCGTGTGCACGTGCGCGCGCACACACAACGCAGGTGTGTGAGCGCGGTCCCTGTCCAGCTGGCTCTTCGCGTGCCTTTCCAGAGCAGGGCCCTCGGACGCAGGCCTGGGCTCACCCAGACACGGTCGCGGGCTCGCGGCTCCACTCAGGCCCCGCGGGGACCAGCCCGCTCGCCGCCGCACAGGCGTCTTACGCCCAGGCTCGCCGGCTCCGGCCTGCAGCCGTCTCCTGCTCCGGGATTCCTGTTCTCTCAGCTTCTGGCCCGACTCCCCCTCCCTGCTCCGTGCTGCCCCTCCACCCTCCCCTCTTGCTCACCCACTTGCCTTTAATTAGAAACGCCAGGAGAGCGATTTGGGGGGAGTTTCTGCCAGAGACATTCCCCCCACCAAGGGTGGAAGCTCAGAGAGGGAAAGGAGGTGGCAGATTGCCTCTGGGGGGCGGTGCTCCCGGGAGACCGGCAGGGGTGGCAGGGAAGGGGCCTCCAAGGGGGGCAGGGAGTGGGGGTTCCAGAGCAGGGGTACCCGCGTGCCCCTGAGTGGGCCGGGTGGGAGGGGGGGGCGGGGACGGAGATGACGGGACGGGGGGAGGTTGGCTGGGTGGGGAGCTATGAGTATCTCTGTGGGGGAGGGGGATGGGTGTGCAGTGTGTGTGTGAGAGCGGAAGACCCAGTAGCAGGGCTAGGGCGTCTTGACTGGCCTTGGTTGTGTGTGGCCATGGGCAGGTATGTGCTACCTGTGCCCATGGAGCAGTAGAGGACCTGGACCCACACCCATCGTGACGGGGACCCAGGGGGAGGGGGAGGGGGAGGGGGAGGGCCCCTCCCCTCCCTACCACTGTTGCCAGGGAGGCAGAAGGGGCCTCCCTCCCGCGGGAATCTCAGCTTCCGGAGCCCCATTCCTTTTATGGTGTTTTGCTTCTCTACCTCTCCTGACTGCATCAGGCCGCCAGCACCCTCCCCCCCCAGAGGTCTTGGAGCTTCTGACCGGTTGGGCTGTGGCCTGGGGGTTCAGGGCCTACACCCTGCGGTGGGTGGAGGGCCCCTCCGTCTCCTCCACATCCCCCCCCTACCCCCCTGCCCCGAGAGCAGCTGCCAGGTTTCCCGGGAGGCACTGAGTGGAGAAGTCTTGGGCCTCAGCAAAGACCTGGGAGAGGCGGGCACGGGGCAGTCCTGTCCAGCTACTGCCCCTAGGCGACACACACTCACACCAAGTCCAGGGGCCCTGGGAGAGCCAAGGCCTGGTTGCCTGTCCCTTACCCGGGGCGCAGGACCAGCCCAGGGCCTGGACGCAAGGGCGCCCGGCGCGGGGATAAGACAGAAGCTCAAGGCCACGTCCGGGAGCTCACACCTGACACCTGGGAGTGTGTGTGCACATGAAAACTCCTGGAGATCTGCAGCCCAAGGCAAAGAGGGTCTGAATACTGGGGTCGTTGCCACGTCTCACCTGTGGCTGAACATCCCGCAGACCCGGACTGGGCAAGATCAGGTCTGCGGCCGGCGGCCCAGGAGAGCAGAGCCCAGCGCCCCCGCCCCCCGCCCCAGTCAGGACACAGCAGACACAGGAGGAAGCTGACCCTGAGGCCCGGGGGAGGGGCTTCCTCCTTACCTCTGGCTGGGGGCAGCGGGGCGCTCACCGGGCCTCTCTGCCCGGCGCTGGCTGGCGGGGGGGCCGTCGCCGGCCCGTTCCCAGTACCGTCGCTGGGTCCCACGGGCTGAACGGGTCAGGGAGGGGGCGGCGCGAGCGAGCGCATTAGTCACCCCGCCGCCCGCCGCCGGGTGTGCAGGGGGTGGGTCCTCCCTCCGCCGGGAGCGCGGGCCGTGGGCGCGGGGAGGCGGGCCGGCAGGCTGGGGGCGCGGGCGGGGAGCCTGCGCCCGGGCCAATGGGAGCCGAGGCTCGGCGACGGCGCCGCCCACGGCCCGCGCTGGCGGCATAAAGAGCCGGCGGCCGAGGCTGAGCGCAGAGCTCGGGTGCCGGGTCCTCCGGTTCGCGGACGCCGAGACCAGCCGCTGCTCCGCGGGACCCTCCGCCACGCGCAGCTTCCCGTAGCCGGCGCCCGGCAGCTCCTCGTCGGCCCGCCTCTGCCGCCCCGCCTGTCGGAGCGCCGCCGCCACCTGCGAGCGGATGGAGCTGGACCAGAGGGCGGCCGGCGGCCTCCGCGCCTACCCCGCGCCCCGCGGCGGGCCGGTGGCCAAGCCCAGCGTGATCCTGCAGATCGGTAAGTGCCGGGCGGAGATGCTGGAGCACGTGCGGAGGACCCACCGGCACCTGCTGACCGAGGTGTCCAAGCAGGTGGAGCGGGAGCTGAAGGGACTGCACCGCTCGGTGGGCAAGCTGGAGGGCAACCTGGATGGGTACGTGCCCACGGGCGACTCGCAGCGCTGGAAGAAGTCCATCAAGGCCTGCCTGTGCCGCTGCCAGGAGACCATCGCCAACCTGGAGCGCTGGGTCAAGCGGGAGATGCACGTGTGGCGGGAGGTCTTCTACCGGCTGGAGAGGTGGGCCGACCGCCTGGAGTCCATGGGCGGCAAGTACCCGGTTGGCACCAACCCCTCCCGCCACACCGTCTCCGTAGGTGTCGGGGGTCCCGAGGGCTACAGCCACGAGGCCGACACCTACGACTACACGGTCAGCCCCTATGCCATCACCCCCCCGCCGGCCGCAGGCGAGCTGCCCGGACAGGAGGCGGTGGAGGCCCAGCAGTACCCACCCTGGGGGCTGGGAGAGGACGGGCAGCCAGGCCCCGGCGTGGACACGCAGATCTTCGAGGACCCGCGGGAGTTCCTCAGCCACCTGGAGGAGTACCTGCGCCAGGTGGGCGGCTCCGAGGAGTACTGGCTGTCACAGATCCAGAACCACATGAATGGGCCGGCCAAGAAGTGGTGGGAGTTCAAGCAGGGCTCCGTGAAGAACTGGGTGGAGTTCAAGAAGGAATTCCTGCAGTACAGCGAGGGCACGCTGTCACGAGAGGCCATCCAGCGTGAGCTGGACCTGCCGCAGAAGCAGGGAGAGCCACTGGACCAGTTCCTGTGGCGCAAGCGGGACCTGTACCAGACGCTGTACGTGGATGCCGAGGAAGAGGAGATCATCCAGTACGTGGTGGGCACCCTGCAGCCCAAGCTCAAGCGCTTCCTGCGGCCCCCGCTGCCCAAGACCCTCGAGCAGCTCATCCAGAAGGGCATGGAGGTGCAGGACGGCCTGGAGCAGGCGGCCGAGCCCGCCAGCCCCCGCCTGCCCCCCGAGGAGGAGAGCGAGGCCCTCACGCCAGCGCTCACCAGCGAGTCTGTAGCCAGTGACCGGACCCAGCCCGAATAGAGGGCGCCGGCCCCCCGCCTGCCCGCCGTGGCCTCTGCCCACCGGGACTTTTGAGCGGGCCGACCCCCGCAGGGGGAGCCCTCGTCCTCATGCAGCTGGACACCCACCTCGGCCTCCTAGCCTGACTCTAACCGACACGTGTGACTCAGATGTGGGCAGCGCCCCCCAGACGGCCAAGGGGCTCCCCGTCCCTGCAGGGCCCTGCCCCTCGCCCTCCCTCGGTCTGTCTTCCCCAGCACGGGCCGGCCTGGGCCAGCGACCCCGCCCTCCACACTCTCAGGCCATGACAGCTTCCCCGTCCTGCTTGATGTCCCGGCCCTCTGGGCACTCAGAAACCCAGTGTGCACATGGCACGGGCCAGCAGGCACCAAGCTCAAGGGGCACCCCAGAGCGGAAGCTCTGGCGGAACCGGGGCCCCGGGAGCCTGGGCTTCTGGGGAGCCACCTCTCCTGGCAGTCGCCTCGTAGCCGACTGGCACCCCTGCCGCGGCCCAGGGCAGCTGGCCAGCCTCGGGCAGTGTGGCTCCCTCCCCCTGGAAGAGAGCCGAAGCCAATAACGGCGGCGGCGGCAGTGGCAGCAACAGACCTGGCGCCCCTGTGCCTCCTGGCCCCTCAGGTGAGCCCCTGCCCCAAGGCACCGCCGCCAGGGGCGCCCTAGAGCCGGGAGGGCCCGGGCCCAGCCCACTTTCCAGGCGAGCCCGCGAGGCTCAGGGCCATCCAGCATCCCCAGCAAGTTAGCCGCCCGGATGGGGCGGGGGTGACAGGGTGGGGAGGCGGGGAAGGAGCAGAGACCCCGGGGACCGGGGAGAGGGAGCTGGGGCGGGAGCAGGGCTGGGGGAGTTTGCTGAGCCAGCTCTCACACCGACCGTGTTTTCTCTCACCTCAGCGCCACTGATCATGCCAGCCTGGGGAGGCACCGAGCCCCGCTCGCTCGATGACTCACCCGTGGCAGGCGGAAGGTCCCACAGGGCCTGAGTCCTCAAACCCGGCTGAGGCAGCAGCCGGCCCTCGGAGCCAGGAGAGTGACAACAGGTAACGCAGGAGACCCCGTCCCTCGGCTGTCCGCACACGGGGCCCTCAAGCTCCTCCCCAGGTCCCAGGCCCCCCCTCCAGTCCTCTGGGTGAGCTGAGAAGCAGCCCTGGGAGAGCAGCCCCGTGACGTCCACCGCACGCCCTTCCTGTGCAGCCCCTCCCGGCCCTGGCCTGTTCCTGAGTCCCTGACCACCCGCTCTTCCTTCCTTTCAGGTCTCAAGGCTCCTGGGGAGCCTTTGCCGCTGTGCCTGGCAATGCCTCCTCTCCTCTCCCCCTGCAAGCTGCCTGCATGAGAGGAGAAGTCTGAGGCCGGCGAGAGGCTGGTGGTGAAGACGGGCCAGCGTGAGGGCCGGGGCCTGCTGCTATGCCCGCCCCGCTGGCCATCCACCCGCCCGCCCGCCCCCAGGGCCGCCGCCCCGGGCCTGCCCTCGTTCCAGCCCAGGCACCGCCGCCCACTGCGCGGCCATCCCCTCCTGCCAGAGCTTTGCCACGAGGCCCGGGGCTGGGGCAAGAGCCGCTGCCCCTGCCTGGCGGCCCCAGGCCCAGCCCCGGGAGACCCGGCAGCCTTTGCTCCTGGGGCTCATGTGGGCCCTCGACCAGGCCCTGCCGTTGCCCAGGCCTGGACCCCCGCCTCCCCCCGGGCACCGACACCCTGGTGCTGGCCGGCCCCTCGTGTCTGCAGCCCGAGTGGGCCTGGTTGGGGGGTCCCCTTTCTGCCTGTCCACTGGGGAGTCCCAGCTCCGGGGGAATGACACTTACAGGTAACTCTGCCAGCTCCACCAGATTTTATTTTTGCACATAAGCCATAACCCATACTCCCAGGCTGGCGCAGGCAGCAGGGAGGCCCCAGGGTCCTCGAGAGGGTGTGGCCAACTCCCCGTCCCCCCAACGGATCAAGCCCTGAATGTCAGGCCAGGCTGTGTGTACCCTTGCCACCTTACCTGAAGACAGACTCTTTTTGTAAGATTTTGTTAATAAAACACTGAAACTTCTTGGTGTGTGTGTGCTGCTGTTTCTCTGCCGGCTGGGGCTGGCTGGACGGGGGCTGCAGAGGGTAGCAGCTCAGGGTGGCCAGCTCCTAGAACCCAGTGGGGTCGGGGGCCAGACCCCCAGCAGACATCATGAAGCTGCAGAGGGAAGCAGCTCAGGGTGGCCAGCTCCTAGAACCCAGTGAGTACAGACTGAAGGGTCTCCGGGGACCTGAGACAGCCAGCGGTGGGAGTGACTGGGAAGGACTGCTGTTCATGCTGAGCTGAGGACAGGCCCCCCGAACCCCCTGTACACTCTCCCAGCCACTGCCTGCCGGGGTGGGCGTGGCGGGGGTGCTGGGCACTCGTCTGCTGCCAGGACTCAGCCCGCACAGAGGCCTGTGGGCCCGGGGGGGCCTCTCAGGCCCCGGATCCCTGGAGGGTGGGGAAAGATCCCTGCTGGGAGGGGGCCCTGGCAAGCCCCGGCTGCAGGGTCCTAAGCTTGGTCTCTCTGAGCCTCACGTTCCCCGTCTGCAAAACGGGCGAGCCATCAGTAATATAATCCATGCTGGGGCCCAAGACCTTAGAATTGAGGGCCGTCCTCGCTGGGGGTCGGGGGTCGACCTCACCTGCCTTCATGGGGGATGCCAGCTCCCCGAGAGAGATGGAGACATGGCCTGGAGGGGGCTCGGACCCAGTACCAGCCACTGTTGAGTGAGAAGCCGGCCCGGGGAGGTAGACACTGAGAGGTTTGTTCCGAGAGGTTGGCTCACTTGACTGTGGGGTGGCGGGGCCAGTCCAGAGTCCGCGGGGCAGGTGAGACTCTCAGGCACGGGCTGGGCTGCCGTCCACAGGTGGGATGTCTCCCTCGGTGAAGGCTCAGCTCTGCTTTTCAGGCCCTTCAACTGATTGACCCAGGCCCACCCAGATTCTCTCCCACCATCTAGCGTCAATCACACCCACAAAAGACCTTCAGAGCCACACGTAGATTGGGGTCTGATGGAATGCCTGGGGGCGGTACCTAGCCAGGCTGACGGTAAAAGTCCCCTCACCGCCGCCGTGGTCATCCACAGGTGCTTGTCGTCTGCCCGGCGCCGGTCCCGCCCTCAGAAGGGGCTGCTTTGCTAGGTGGGGTGCCCGGCCAGGCGGTGCCAGCTCAGCCCCCCGCCGCCCGCACGGGTGGGGCTGCCCCTGCTGAGAGGACGGAGCCGGAACGCACGGGGGGCCTGGGGAGGCAGGAAAGGAGCCGAGAGCCGCCCGCTGCCAGGAAAGCCGTCACCCTCCAAGCAGAGGGCGGCCCGAGTGTGATGCTCCCTGGTGGAAGGCCGCCTCTTCCCTGTTCTCCTTTATTCCTTTTAAATAATGAAAGTGCTGACAAGGATGCGGAAGGAAGTTGGCAGGAACAGGAGGCTGGGCACCGTGCTGGTTCCTGAGAGCCAGTAGTTTCTCCGGCAGAACTACTACTGCCCACATCAAAAGCTGGGAGCTGAAGACGCCTTTTCCTTTTAATAAAAAGTTCCTGTCTGTAACTGGATGATTATGGAACAGGCAATCTGAGATGCAGCTCTGTGTCTCTGCGTCCCAAGAAAAGAGGTGGGAGGGCGGAGTGGGGCGTGGTGGCGTGGGTGGGGAGCCAGACCCCCAGCAGACATCATGAAGCCCACAGCCCAAGCCCCGGGAGCCCAAGCTCCCCCGCTCCCCGTCCTGCCCATCCAGATATCACAAACCCGGTCTCCTCTCCTCCCTGGACGGCCGGGAAGCTGAGGCCTGGGAGGGCAGAGCCAGGCCTGGGGCTGGGGGTGCCAGGACGCCCTGAGAGGCTAACCCTGCACACCCAGCTTGGAGGGGGCTTCTGAGCCAGGTGGGCTTGGGCCCAAGTCCCAGGGCCGCTCTTTCTATAAAATCAAGTCTGCCTACATAGCTGATGTGAGGGTTCAAGGGCACGGTGCCGGCCAGAGCGGTCGCTCAGGATGTCACGTGCGGCTGCCCCTGAGGCTCAGCCGAGGCCATCAGCAGGGCCCCGTGCCCCCGGTGGGCTTTCATGGCCCGTCAGGTTGGGTCTTATTGTGTGTGACTTGGTTGGCCACCCGGGGGTGTCACAGACTGTCTGTGCCCTGCGGGTGGGGGCGCATAGCCAGTAGCTGGCCCACCTGAGGGATCCAGAGGCCCACCTCACCGGGTCCAAGGTGTGATGTGTGCTCCAGCCTCCCCTGGGCCTCCCACCGGCCCTCTCCCTTCTCTCTGCCTCAGTGAGCCCACGCCCAGCCGTCTGGGCCTGAGACAGGAGGCAGGAGGCTGGGGACACCTAAAGCCACTCCCCACGGTGAGACCTCAGGTGCCCCCAGGTGCGCCAGCCCAGGGGACCGGGACAGGTCTGGCTTGGGCAGCGGAGCTCAGGGGCCCAGGGCACTGCTGTCTCTCTGGATGGGCCCTGCCCCCTCCTGGGATGTCTGTGGTTTCCCCACCCCCAGGAAGCTGCCTTCCTCCAGGCCAAGGGTTTCCCCTGCTGCCAACGCCGGGGTGCAGCGCTCAACTCTGCCAGCAGAGAGGTGGCACAGAGGAGCTGCTGGGGCTCCCTGATGCCGGGCTCCGCCCATGACGGGGTCGTCTGCGACGGGCCCCTTTCCACAGCCTCACCCTCCCAGTGCCGAAACTGAGGCTCGGGGAGATGCAGGGACCTGCCCAGGATTCTCTGCCCTCCATGCCTCCTGGAATATGCTCAAAACACTGACTTCCTTGAAGGCCTGTTCCTGAACCCACTTGTGCCAGACTCTGAGATCCAAGCTGGTTCTGCCACTGGGGCTGCTGCTTTAAAGCCTGCTTCTCTTCCTGCTGCGGACAAAGAAAGAGGCAGGCACTGAGTTTGCAGTGGCTTTGCTGAGGGTCAGAGGACTGTCTAGGGGAGGACAACGTACTTCCCGGTCCCAACGATCCTGTCCCCACCGACCCCTGACCCTGGTCACCCACGGACCCCTCCCCTTGGCCACTCATGACCCCTGCTTCTGACCAGTCGCTGACCCCGGCCCGGCCTGCCCACCGGCCCAAATTACAAGGCTCCCCTCGTGCCTCTTCCTCTCTTCCGGTCCCCACGCACCCGCCCAGGGGCCCCCGCAGACCCGCCAGCGCCGCCCAGGGCCTCTCCCACGCTGCCTGCCGAGCTCCCAGCTGGCGCCCCACTTCTGCAGCAGCCGGGGCGGGTGGCATACATTAGCCTGTTTCCTCCAGGAAGGAGGCCCGGCAGCCCCAGCGCCCAGCCCTCGGCTCTGGGGGGACCCACATGTGAAGGCAGCAGCTGGAGGGGGCTCCTCTGGCCCTCAGCTACCACTCCTCTCTGTGATGGAGCCTCAGAGCTGGAATGGCCTCTCCTATGGACGGGGAGACTGAGGCCCAAGAGAAGCAGGAGTCCCCAGGGGCACCAAACGGCTTCCTCTGCATCTCTGCTGGCCTCGGGCTGGCCCGTGGGCCGGGGGAAGGCCGAGGGGGCCAGCGTTCCTTCCTCGGGCCCAATCCTCTGGGTCCCACCTGCCCTCTGTCAGTCACCCTGAACCGGCGTCTCTCTGCCCACCCAAACTAGCCGTGCCCTCTTAGCCACGCCCATCCAAGCTAGCCGTGCCCTCTTAGCCACGCCCATCCAAGCTAGCCTTGCCCTCTTAGCCACGCCCATCCAAACTAGCTGTGCCCTCTTAGCCACGCCCATCCAAGCTAGCCGTGCTCTCTTAGCCACTCCGAACACCTGAGAGGACCCCACAGTCCCAGTGCTGACCCTGGGCCCACCTCAGGGAACCTCGGGAGAGCAGCATGGCCTGGGGGCAGGAGCTGAAGCCAGACCCCAGGGCTGCGGAGTAGCTGGCGGCGTGGCCTTTGTGGAAGTGGGAAGCCGTGGGCAGGGCAGGGGTGCTCTCTCCAAGCCCCCCACCCTGGCTGGCCAGTCCTGCTCTTCTCTCTGCACCCA
Organism: Physeter macrocephalus; assembly: GCF_002837175.3. Lineage (NCBI taxonomy): Eukaryota > Metazoa > Chordata > Mammalia > Artiodactyla > Physeteridae > Physeter > Physeter macrocephalus. The sequence goes on along the minus strand of NC_041228.1, from coordinate 1,562,975 downwards.
CCTGTCCACCTGAAGCTGCGGCTCTGCCCCCAGCCTGGGTCTCCCCGTCTCACGATGGCCCCATTGCACTGGGACCCTAGGAAGGTCCTGGCCTCCCCGCAGCCCACGGCCCCAGGCTCCCCCCGCACCCCCGCTCAGCCCCGTTCCCGGGCAAGCTGGCTGAGGCTCCGTGTCTCCTCTGTACCTGCCACGGAGAACTAGTCATCCGCCAGCTTCAGGCATCATGGAACCCGTCCCCGAGCGGCACACCTTCTGCCTCTCCCCAGGAGGCCAGATCGCCATCTCTGCTAATTTCATATTCCGTGTTCAGTTATCCCAACCTGGCATCTTCCAGGCCAGAGAATTAGTTTTCCTTTCTTATACAACGTCTTGTTTCTTCCTGGGATTTCGAACAGCTTCTCTCATTCTTTCTACCATCACCACACCCTCGCTTCCCCTCAGAGATGCCACCGTATGAGACTTCCCACTGGGGTCTGCTTGTGCGTTTGGTTTGCACTGCTCTGTTTCCCGGAACCCCCTTCCTGGGATAAAAAGATCTTTAAAGAATAAAATCGCTACCAGGAAGGTCCTGAGCCCAGCTCTCTAAATGTCTCCCAGGGCTTCTGGATGAAGCCCCAGTTCCAAGCCAGCTCCCAGGGCCCTGCAGCGGAAGGCGACACCTACTCCCCAGACCCCCTTTTGCAGCTGTCCCCATCCCCCCTTGTCCCCTCTTTCTACACCCACCCCTCTGCCTCTGCCTCCTCTGTCTCCTGCCCTCTGGTCCCTCCCCATCCCGCCAGGCACTGTCCTTCCAGAATCCCTTAGAAGCAAACCTCCGCCACCATCCTCTCCCAAAGGCCCCTGCCCGCTGCCTGGCTCGCATTAGCTGTTTCCGGCCGCCCACCTCTGGCCACCAGGCACTGCGGCAGAATGCCTCCTTCCTCTGACTGCTCTCCGTGAAGGGACCCTGGACCTCGGGCACGGCCCCACCTCAGGGGCCTCCAAGCACAGCCTCCTGAGCTCAGCACCAGAAAGGCCCAGGGCTGCCAGGTGTCTGTCCCCTCCCACGTCCATGGCTAAGCCCCAAGCTTGGCCCTGACCCACGAAGGAGCCTCGAAGGCAGCTGGGGCTCAGCTGGAAAGGGCCGGGGTGGGGGCCAGCCGCTGCCCTGACTCCGAGCCATAGCCCCGTACAGAGCACGCCAAGCCTGGCTCAGGGCACCCACGGGAGGAAAGTCTTGCTTAGAGGCTGCTCCCCAAAGACAGAAGCTTCCCGAGGACGGAGTGAGCTCTCCGCGCTGAGGGCCACCAAACGGCTCAGACCAGGGACCTCGGGGCCCCCCCCGACACCACCCTTGCCTGCCTTTCTGACTGTCCCACTGGGAGCTGCCCACGGTACTCCCGCCTCCACCCCTTCTGCAGGGAATGGCCACTGGCTGCCAAACTCCTACTCATCCTCCAAAGCCCTGCTCTCGTCCTCTCCTCCGCGGAGACCTCCCTGCCCCCCACCCTTGATGTCACCTCCTGGGTCCTCCCCATCCCATCCCTCCTTGTCCTGGCGGTCCCTCCCTGAGGACAGAGGCCCTCATGCCAGCCCTGCACCCCTTCCTGGCCCTTGTGCATGCCGGGGGTCTGCCCCCTTCTCCTCGGAGGGCCCTGGGCTCCGTCTCCTGCTGCTGGATTGTCTGGCATCTTCCGTGCCAGGAGTCTGGGCTGTGAAGGAGGCTATTTTTAGCCTCTGTCATCCCCGTAATTATCTTGTCTTTGTTTTGCCCCGGTGCTTGGTACATTTCTGCTGGAAAATGTTAGTCTGTCTCTCTGCACTCAGGAGAAATGGGGACGAGGGGCACCTGTCCTGGAGGGAGGGTGTCAGGCACGGTGGTCAGAGAACCTCCTCTGATCACACTGTTCTGTCCGCTGTGGGAGACGTTGGCTCCACTTAACAAAGGCCAGGAGGGCCTTACAGGAAGTTCTGACACCTCCCAATCAGAGGGGACCGGGGGTCCCAGACCATGAACCCCTCTTGTGCCCCCATGGCCTCAGAAACAACCTGGCGGGGGAGGTGCACTGGAACCATCTGTGCAATGAATTCTCACCAGTGAGGGTTCAGACCTGGTTTTGGGGAGCAGAAACGCTGCTCTCCTCTGATCCCTGGATGAAGCAGGAGCTTGTGGTCCTCTCAGACCCCTACATCTCCTGAAGCCCCGTCCTTGGTAAGAAGGACACCTGTGTTCCTGCTGATCCTTGAAGCCTGTGAGGCGACCTTACCTGGGGTTTGCTCCTTTTAGCAAGTGTAGGAAAACCCGTTGCTCCGCGGGGCTTCCCCAACAAGAACAGATGGGGCGTGGGCGCCCACACTGCAGGCTGGGGCTGGGATTCTAAGTCCTCCCTTGGGCTGGAGGTACCTATGGGAAGCGAACATGGAATGAGGCATCTCAGCCGGTGGTGGGGGCAGGTGACACGCCCAAGGATCTGGGGCCAGCACCCACCCAGGATTCCAGCTCCCGACCCCCAGACCACCATGCACCCCCTCAGGTCTGACTCCTGAAGTTGTCTGGTAACCCTGCTCCTGAGGTACCCCTGGTACCCTCCTTTGGGCCCCCTTGGCAGGTCTTCAAGACCCTTCACCTGCTCCACCCCATCCCCACGCCGCCCTGTGCAGACCCCATGCACAGCCTGGCGGCTTCGCTTGGTCACGCCCTCCGCTCGCCCACTGCTCCCACCGCAGCCCCATTCCTTCCATCTCCTGCAGGCAGACGCCTGGGCTGCCTCCTCTAGGAAGCCTGCCATCATGCACGCTCTCGTCCAGGTGAGCCCAGCAAATAAGTCACCTCTGACAGGCCACCCACATGACAGCCCTGCTCCGGTCCTGCCAGCCTTCCTACCACAGGGACAGCAGAGGTCTCCCAGGCTGGCACTCCAGGCCCCCAAGACCTGCGAATCCCTCCCCGCTCAGGATACTCCTCCCACACACCCGGCCTGGCCACCCCCACGACGGACTCAGCCACGTTACACGTCCTCTTCCAGCAGTGCCGTCCTGCGGCCAGCGCTGGCCAGTGCGTTTGTGTGAATGACAGGCAGAGGAGCCCTCAGCCCAGGGCTGGGCCATCCCTCCAAGGTGATTTCTCCCTGAGAGCTCAGTTTTTAAAATTGTTGTTCCTTTTTTTTTTTTTTTTTTTTTTTTGCGGTACGCGGGCGCAGGCTCAGCGGCCCCGGCTCACGGGCCCAGCCGCTCCGCGGCACGTGGGATCTTCCCGGACCGGGGCACGAACCCGTGTCCCCTGCATCGGCAGGCGGATTCTCAACCACTGCGCCACCAGGGAAGCCCTAAAGTTGTTGTTCTTTATTTAGTGTTTCTCTGCATTTCCACTCTTCTCCCCTCCCCCACCATCTAGGTGTTGCTATGGGAACCAGGCTGTGGTACCCACGGCATCTGTGATGGACAGACTACGGGGCACCTGTGTGTGTGCATGTGTGTCTGTGGGTGTGCATGTGTGTGTGTGTGGAGTGTGTGTGTGTCTGTAAGTGCATGTATGGTGGCATGGTGGGCGGGGCTGGAGAAAGGTCCCTGAGGTCTCCTGATTGGGATCAGGAGGTCCAGAGAGGGGGAAGGGGTTGTTAGCCACCACATTCTTGCGACCCCCCAGCATCCCCACCAAGGGCCTGACCCCGTCACTGCCACCCTCCCTTTCCTCGTGGTTGCCTCCTCCTGGCTGTCTCCATCCTGGCCCCGGTTGACCTCAGCCTGGTCATCCCTGTCCAGGAAGGCCACGGCAGCAGCTTCGCCCTGTCCCCACTGCCCTCGCTGAGGTCCCTCTCCTTTTGGCCTCTGGGGGGAGTTGGGTGGCCCTGGCCAAACCAGCCCTCTCCCTTTCGTGGCTTTGTGATGGTGCTGGGCCTGTCTCCCCTGCAGGCCATGGTCACGAGCACACTCAGTGCCCAGGGCGGGGACGCTGGCCCGGCTCCCCACAGACTCGCTGGGGACCAGTCCTTGCTGTCGCCTTGGCTCCCCTCCTCCCTCGACCGTCTCCCCATCCCTGCCACGGCAGCACTGGCGGGGAGGGGAGGGGGCCTTTGTCAAATGGCCAGAGCCCTCTCGGGACACAGGCCACCGGACTCAGGGGAGCTGAGGGGAGAGGGGCTCCCAGCCAGGATGGGGGTGGGGGAAGCGGGGGTCGGTGCCTGCACTGCTGACAGCAGCCCCCGCCCGTCATCTGGCCTCCCGCCCACCTGGGAGCCCCGTGCCTGGAGTCCCGGCGAGCTGCGTGGGTGGGGAGAGGAGAGCCGGCTGGGCAGGGCGGGGCGGGGCCTTGCTGAGCTCGGCCTCACTCCTCCCTTTACCCCTCCTCCCACCCCGCCCACCCAGCCAGTGGATGGGGTGCTTGCGGATGGAATGCAGGCCGCAGGGGCTGGTGCGGATGCTGAAGGGCCAGCCGGTAGACGGGGTCTCGTGCCACGGCGGGGCTGTGCCTCCCTGTTATGTGCCATCAGCCAAGTTGCCCCCACCAGCTCTGCACACCTGACAAGGGGCCCTCCTGATCGCGTCTGCCTGGAGGATGGAATACTTCCTACACTGTGTAATATTTTGGATATATTAGATTAAATAAAATGTGATTAAAATTAATTCACCTCTTTATTTTTGTGTGTGACTACCAGAAAATTTTAAGTCACGGTGTCGGCCTGCTCTATCTCTGTTTCTCGGCGCTGTCTGCCTCGCCCAGAGGGGAGGACGAGGACCACCGCTGGGGCTGAGCTTCCTCCGAAAGGTGGCGAAGGGTGGGGAGCAGGGCCGCCCGGGGAGCCCTCAGGGCAGCGGGGGGCACCTGGGTCGCTGACCCCGACCACCCCGGGGAGGGCTGAGCGCTGGGGGGTCCCTGGAGCCCTGGCTTCCCCGCCTGTCCACCTGGGGACCCCAGAGGGCTCCACGCTCTGGGAAAAGCCCCGCCCAGGCTCCGGGGCGGCGGGATCTCCGCGGGGGTGCCGTTCCAGAGCCCGGGGCCCTGCGCGGTTATTGCCAGTGAGCGACTGAGGACACCTTGGGGCGCCAGGCTGCAGCCAGGTCACCCCCTCTCCTGGCTTCCAGCACCTGAGGCCAATTCCACACGGTCTGGCAGAGGCGTCCCTCCCGGATCGGACGGGGGTGTGGGGCTGGAGGGGAGTCTGGCAGCCTGGTGCCACCTCCCCGACCTGCACAGGGGATGCCCAGCCCTGGCTCTGCCCGCAGGCCCGTCCTGTCACACCTGGCCCTCCCTCTCCGCGCCCTCCTGCCTTCTGGACTCTGGCCGGCCTCCCCAGCGGCCCCTCCACGCTGGGCTCAGCTGCCCCTGGGGTCAGTCTCCCTGACCCAGGGGCTCCCGGCCATGGGGAGGGGTTTCTGGCCCCAAATGTACAGGGACTCCCCTCATAGGCACTTCACTTCCCGGAGCTTGGGTTAAAGATGCAGATTCCAGAGCCTAGCCCGAGGCCAGCTCTACCAGAATCTTTTGGGGGCAGAAGGGTGGCATCTGAATTTCAAGCCCTGTGGGGGCTGCCCTGTCCCTTCCACATGGAGGAAACCACATGACCCCATGCCCTCGGCCTGACACCCTGATGGACAGTCTTGGCCGGTCTCTCCCCTGGGGTGGTGTGGCCCTTTTGTTCTTGGCCCAGAAGACCAGGAGGGGCTCAGCCAGGGATGCCTGTAGCCTCCGCCTGGATGGTGATCCCTTGGTCCAAAGAGGCGCCCCTGCACCTGAACAGGAGGGGTCTGGGAGGGGTCTCTAGGCCCAGCCCACAGAGTGGACCCTTGCTCATGACCTCCTCTGTCCCCAGGCCTTGGACACCAGGCCTGGTGTGAGGGCTCTGCCACCTGCCCTGTGGGAAACTTCCTAACCCAGACACCTGTCCCCAGGATGCCAGCTGTTCAGAGCACCCAGCCTCGGGCTGCCACGTCCCCAGAGCCCGGGCCCCAGCCCCACCCTATGTCTGCAGGGACCACCTTCCACTTCACCAGAGAGGGTGGACCACTGTCCCAGGTGGCCTCTGCTTTCCATTGACTCAGAGCTACTTACATGTCAGCTGGTTGTAGAAAACCACCATCACACAGATAATCCTGGTCCACGGGACACACATGACTCTCGCTGCATCTCTTTGTCAGTTCGTTTCAGCGTTTCTTCCTCCCTGTTTATGTGTGTTCCCTGGATTTTCCTTTGAACTGGTTGAAACATTTTCCTGGGTCCCTCACTGGTGAAGGAAATAACACCTTTGACACGTGTGCATTTCATCGATGGCCAGAAAACCAGAGTATGGGCTTCCTTTCACCCACAGAGACGTGGCCCTATTTAACCTCAAGCTTCCCTGGTACCCCAACCTCAGGTGCCTCAGGCCTCCCTGGGAGGGGGGTCACCCCTCTTTTCTTGGAGAGAATAAGTTAAGGTTGCTCCCAGGATGCAAGGCTGGCTCAATATTTGAAAATCAAGCAATGTAATCCACTATGTTAGCAAGCTAAAAAAGAAAAGTCACATGATCATATCGATTGATACTGAAAAAATAGTTGAGAAAATTCAACAGTCAAGTCATGATAAAAACGCTCAGAAAAACAGGAAGAGAGGGGAATGCTCTCAACTTGATAAAGAGCATCAAAAAAAAAAAAAAAAAAACAACTGACAGCCAACCTCATGCCATTGGGGTGAAAGACTGAATGTTTTCCTCCTGTGATCAGGAATAAGGCAGGGATGTCTCTTTCTCCACTCTCATTCAACATAGTAGTGGAAGTTCTAGCCCCTGGAATAAAGCAAGAAAAATAAATAAAAGGCATACAGATTGAAAGGAAGAAACGAAATTGTTCCTGCTTGCAGACGATAGGATTGTCTGTGTACAACATCCCCAGAAATCAACAGAAAAATCTCCTAAAGCTAGTAAGTGAGTTCAGCAAGGTTGCAGGATGCAAGATCAATGCACAAAAATCAACTGTATATTTCTATGCATTAGCAACAAACCTCCCTCCCTGCATCATTCATGTGCCTGGAGAGAGAGTAAGGTTCCCCGGCCTTGGAGGTAACCAAAACACGAGGACAGTGGCTGCGTCTCTTCTAGCCCCTTCTCCCCCTCCTCACCCCTACCGCACCTGACAGTGACTCAGGGCCTGTGCCCCTCTTCTGGTTTCGTTTTTCTATCCTATTTCTATCAGAGGCGTTTCTGTGCCCAGTGCTGTCCCTGTGCTTTATAAATAAATGCTCAGTTAATCTTCAGCACAACCATCACAAATAGCAGGTGCTATTTTACAGGTGGGGAAACAGAGGCACAGAGTGGCTCAGTAACCTGCCCAAGGCCACACAGCCTGTAGTGGAGGAGCAGATCTGAGCCTGAGCTCGGAGCAGGAGGGGCCCTGCGGGACTGGGCCACAGCTGGATGACCACAGGGGGAGCCAGCCCAGGCCCGGGCCACTCGGCCGTGAGCACCTGGATGTCCCCCATTCCCCACGTCCCAGGTCCCTCCCCAGCACCCGCTGGAGTGTCTCTGCCCAGCCTGGCCTCTCCCTCCCACCCTGACCTGGCCCCCTCCTACCCTTGGGCGTCTGGGAGGAGAGTCAGGAAGAAAGGGGTGGGAAGGAGGGAGGGGTGTGAGGTGGGAGGGGGGAAGCTGGCGGTGGGGGGGGCCCTGGGGAGACAGACGCAGGAGCAGCTGGGGCTGGCATGGGCCAGAGCCCGGCTGGAGGAGGCGTGTGAGCAGCACTGCCCAGAGGCGGGAGAGTCCTGGAGTCTGGTGGGGCCCCTAGACGCCACGTGCTCTCTGCTGGCCTGGGCCACCTGGACGCTCAGAGTGACCTCGGAGTGACTGGCCGGAAGGAAGCAAGGTGGCTGGGTGGCTCCAGCCTGTCTCGGCCTCTACCTGGCCTCCCTGTTGGCTGGCCTTCTCCATCGGGCCGCCCCTTGCTTGTCCCACGTGACCTTCCTCAAATCAAAGCCCCATTCGCCACTGCTGCTCTGAAACCTCAGAAGGCTCCCTCCTGCCAAAGACGGAACCTAAATCCCAAGCCCTACATTTTAATAGGACACCAACCCACTCCCCCTGCCACGTGGGCTGTGTGACCCCACCCCCCACAAAGCACCTCCTTGCAAAAACATCCCCCAACCCCAACCCTGGGACTTGCCTTTGTTCCCCTCCCACCCGCCCTGAGACCAGCTCCGTGCCTTTGTGGGCCATTCCCTCTGCTGCGAATTCCTCTGCTTTCCTCAACATCTGGCAAACTCTTATGTATGTTTCAAGCCCCAGCGCAAATGCCCCTTCCTCTGCAAGGCCTGACCTGAACTTCCCAGGCAGAAATGGACTGTTTCCACTGAGCACATGTGCATTTTTTTTTTTTTTTTTTTTTGCGGTACGCGGGCCTCTCACC
>NC_041228.1:1533097-1554531 GCF_002837175.3 Physeter macrocephalus | reverse complement strand
CACCGCTGCGGCCTCTCCCGTTGCGGAGCACAGGCTCCGGACGCGCAGGCTCAGCGGCCGTGGCTCACGGGCCCAGCCGCTCCGCGGCACGTGGGATCCTCCCGGACCGGGGCGCGAACCCGTGTCCCCTGCATCGGCCGGCGGACTCTCAACCACTGCGCCGCCAGGGAAGCCCTCAGCACCTGTCATTCTGAGCGGCTGTCCGTTTATGAGTCTGTCTCCCTACACGGCTGTGAGCCCCTGGGGGCACAGACTGCCTTGGTCACATCTTTTTCTTCCTTTTCCAAGCTGATGGAAGACAGTACATTCCGGGTGCACAATTATATGTTGAATAAATGAATGAGTCAGATGGTGACAGCCTGTCATGGGGAGCCGTGGGCTGCAGCGGGGCTCAGAAGAGCCTGTGTCGTTCCCATCCTGTCTCCCCACCAAGATGGGATCCATCTGAAACTTGAGCTCCATGCAGCCTCCGCCATCCTGCCCAGCCCTGCCCCACCCCCACGTGGACTGTGGGCAGCAGGGAGCAAAGAAATCACGTAAGACGTGCAAATCACCAGCCACCAGCCCAGCGTGTGCCAATCGCCAGCCACCGGCGCAGCGTGTGCCAATCGCCAGCCACCGGTGCAGCGTGTGCCTTGGCCAGAGCCGGCCCCTCGAGGAGGGAGCAGGTGGGACTCCCCGGCCCCCAGCCTCTGTGAGGGTGATCGTGCCCCGCGCTGCTCTCCCCAGTGGTAATCCAGATTTCTACACGCCAGACTCTGGGCTTTCCAGCTCTTGTGGTGACCGGTGCACACTGAGGGCTCAGAGGCGAGTTCCGCGGCGACAGGGGGCACACAGCGGGTGGGCAGCCCTCCTCCAGCGCCTGTACACTTCGGTCTGTCTTCGCCCCTCCTCTGGCCCCAGCCTCCTGGGGTACCCGGGGGATGGAGCCTCTTCTCTGGGAACGTTCGGGCCACCCCAGCTTCGCCGTTGCAAGGGTGCCAGTACCTCCTGCCCGGGTCACTCACAAGTGCTTGAAGTCCGGCAGCCGCAGGGGGGCTTTTCCCCCACCCCGAAGCCTGCTTGTCCCACGTCGCCATGTTCACCTCTGGATTCCACCAGTGCAGCGTCCGTAACACCCTCCTCCCCCCTCCCCCGCCACTGAGCAGGTCGCACCACCTCCCAGGCATTCGCACCCTCCGCCCTCCAGCCACACACGCAGCTCCTCTGTTCACACCGTTTCCCTAAGGGCACCCGCCCGGGGTCCTCTGTCCCTCTCCTGCCTCCCGCGGAAGCCTTCCCAGGTTGTGCGGGCTCTGTGTCCTCCCCAAGGCAAGGGCCGTCCCCAGCTTGCTCGGACCTCTGGATCCTTTGTCCCTGGTCCCCAGACCAGAGCCCGCTGGCAACGCCACAGGCACCTGAGCTCTCCTAAGAGTCGCCCTTTAAGCCCTGCTCACCCACTGATGTCTGACCCCAACTGCGATGGACCCTGTCACCTCTATCCCAGGGTCCCTGAGCCTCCATTTCCCCCCCTCCTCAGGCCCAGCCTCAGGCCTCTGTTCCCCATCTCCCCTCTCTTCCTCCTCCCAGGACCCCTCCATCCAGGCTGCTTGAGGGCTCGGGGCAGGGCTCTCTGGGGGAAGGGCCGATGTGGCCTTCTCCCTGGCCTTGGAAGGGGGGCTGGCCTGAGCAGGGCCTGGGGGCTCAGAGCCCCTCAGGGCTGTGCTGGGCAGCAGGGCCCTGGGAGGACACTTGGCAGGGGACGCTTCCTAACTCTCCTCCAGGAGGGGTCGTGTTGCTTCTGCATCAGTGACGCCCTCTGCCCAGCACTAGGGCTGTACCCCTTGGTGTAGACCCCTCTGCGCTGAACCTGCCACTGGGCAACTTGCCTTGCCCTAAAAGGGGCTGCTCCCACCCCCCACCCGCCCTTGTGCTCAGAGCTTCGAAACAGAGGTCCCCAGCGCCCACATATCACCAGGGCCCTCAGCTCAGCCCCTCCCCCTCAGCGGCCTCTGTTGCCATGGAAATGGCACCAGCCTCCAGGAGCCCCACGGATGGAGGTGCTGATTCAGATCTGGGGCCTCCGAGGACCACGCATCCTCCAGGGTCACATAGCCCCCGCGCGGCCTCGTGGGTCCAGCTCCACCCCGCTGGGGTCGGAGGGGTTTCAGGGGTCTTTACAGGTCCCCCCGTTTCACACCGCCAGGGCCCATTCTGGCACCTCTTCCAGTGGCAAACGGTCATGCCGCAAGTCCAAAGGGTTTGCAGGGACCGGCAGACCCCCATGTGTCCCTCCAGTGCCCCAGAGCCTGGACTAGGCTGTGTCAGGGTCGTCTGTCCTCCCCCAAATACCCGCAGAGGTCAGAGCGACCCTGCGGGCCCTGGTCTGAGAGCAGCGGGCAGGGCTGAGGCCTTCAAAATGCCCCCACGTTGCTGCCACTCCCAGGGAACCTGGTGCTGTGGGCCCTCCCTCTATACTGGCTTTCTGGCTGCAGGGAGACCGGCCCACAGATTGAGGCTTCCAGCCAGCTGCCCGTGCCCCCCGCTCTCCCCGAGCCCCGGGGTCCGCCTCTCCAAGGTGCTGTTGGCATGGGGGCACTTATGGTAGAAAACCCCCCCAAGTGATCGTCTTGTGGGGTTGCCCCCTGGGTTCCTCGGGGACCTTGCCGGCGGCTGCGGGGCCCCGAGAGCCGGGGTCACTCTTCTCGGCTCCCTTCTTCATCCACCCACCTCCCCAAGCCTCAAGCCACCTGTGGGCCCACCCCAGTCCAGCCCTCTGTCCGCGGGTGGGCGGGGGCCCTGTTTTATCTCAATGGTGTGTGGCTCTGGGAGAGCCACGCTGCCGGACAGAGATTCCCTCCAAAGCATCCCAGACGCCAGTTGGAAACCTGTGACCCCCTCTCTGAATGGGCAGAGGGTCCTGGAGGAGCTACCGCTTCAGACTGTTACAAGGAAGGCGAAAGGGCACAGACCGTGCTGCGGAGCTGCCCTGTGCCGGGGTGTGGGGCAGGGAGGAGGGTTACCTCCAATTTTTCAGATCCCTGGAGGGGTTGGGGGGCCCAGGCAGGGATGGGCTGCTACCCAGAGGCCCCGCCCCTGGAGGGAGGAGGGAGGAAGCAGCTGGTGTGGCCACGCCCCCAGCTGCCCTCCGGGGTGTGACCAGTGGAGGTGCCAGTCGTGCGGAGAGCACTAGCCGGGTGTGGCCAAGTTCCTGCTCTCCTGCTTGAGAGCCAAGGCTGAGGTCAGGGAGGCAAGGGAGGGGCCACACGCTCTGGAAGGACCCAGCGAGCCCAAACCCACGGGATGAACGCAGGCGGGCAGCACCCAGTGCCGGCGGTGGGGACATGCGCCCGGCCCTTCCTGCTGGCTGGCGGGAGTGGGCGCGGGGCTCCGGAGAGCTGAGCCTGGGGCGGCAGGGCCTGTCCTCGGGCCGCCACCATCTCAGGGAACTGTCTGTGCCCGGATCGGGTCCTTCTGGGCCCCAGAGAAGCAAATTCAGGGCCACGCACCTGGAGGACCCCTCAACTGTCACTGGCAGTGGTTGGAGGACGGAATTCTTAGGCAGGGTGGCCTTTGGGAAGCAGGAACCGTGGCTTCAGGAGCCCTGGGACAGGACTCGACTCACAGAGGGGTCTCTCGGGAGGTACCCACCCTACCCATGCCAGCCCCCGCCCCCGCCGCCCGCCCCCTTCTGGGCTCCCAGTGTCCCCAGGCCCCCACCGCCAGCTGCCCCTTCGGCTGCTTTGCTCAGAGAGTGACACCTGCCTGCCACCATGGGCGACACTGACCGTGACCTTGCTCTGCCCACTTTAGTTGACCTCAGAGGGCCCTCCTGACCTCCAAACGACCTTGAGAGCCTGCACACACTGCTCCTGGTCGGGGCTGCTGGGCCTTGGGACCACGTGGCCTGTTTCTGCCCCGCCCTGTGAACTCATAGAAGTCCTCAGGACCTCCCGCCTAGGCCGTCACCAGCCGGGCTTTCTCCGAGAATACCTTCCTCGCTGCTCTGCTGGCCGCCAGCGTCAGGTGGAAGTCCCAGCCACGTGGACCCAGGCCACCCTGCAGGGTCCTGAGGGACCTCGGGCGCAGCCTCCTCCTCTCAGATGCCCACAGGATGGGCAGCACGTTTACCACCGGCCAGAGGGGCTGGGGTCCTGCCCCCTCCGACCTCTCCCGCCACGCCAGCCCCTCCGCAGCCTGAGCCCCCCATTGAGTCCGGAGACCTGAGCTCTCTCCATCTTCTCGGGACCCTTAAGGCTGCCAGGCCCTCTGGACCTCAGAGCTGGGCAGAGCCCCCTGCCAACTCCCCCTCTGGCCCCCCGCCCAGCCTGTGCCCAGGACCTAAGGTAGTGTCTGCTGACTTTTTTCTTTTTTTGCTTAAACCTCAGGTCATCTTTGGTCTTAGATAAGTATTTTTTTTCTCATAAGGGTAATCCATTCTCATTGCAGACAAGTTGGAATTTGAAAAGGGTACAGGAAAAAAAAAATCATCCCAACACCCAGAGGTAACTCTTAATTTTAACTTAGAATCATATGGTTTTGTCGTTCCACGTGGGATTCTGAGCAATTTCCCACTTCTTTAATCTTCCGAAACATGGTTTTTAACCACTGCCTGTTTTTCCTGTATTTTTGAACATGCATGGCTATTTTAAACCAGAGAAGAATCCTTGAGTAGTGAATTTTGTATGTATTTCTCATTCATTCCATTGATTAAATTCCCAGAAGTGGGATTCTCAGCCAACTAGTGTGTGCTCCTGGGGGGTCTTATCAGAGACGCCCCTCTGGGGGAGGTTGTTGTCTTTTATAACCTTTTAAACAATCTTTACATTTGAATAACATCTTCTGTAAGTGATGTCCTTGCTTGCCTGGGGCTCATTTCTGGGTCCAGGGCTGAGTCCTTCTCCAGGCACCTGACCCTCGTGTTTGGGGATACGCTTCCCTTCTGGGAACGTAAAGCTTCAGGGAGACAGACTGAAGGCACACCCTAAAGGGGGATAAAGGGAACCCCAGGCTTGGAAGGATGGGGAGGACGGGGGGCTGGGAGCACACACGGGGCGGGATTGGGCCTCTGTCCTATGGGCAGCTGGCCGCCAGGGGTCAAGCAGGGGTGGGCATGGCCAGAATCCACTTAGAATGAGCGCCCTGGAGGGTTGCTGGAGGGGCAGCATCCTGGCCCTCGCCTGACCGGTTCTGGGAACACGCGTGTGTTCTGTGCCTGCCCAGGGGTGACTGCTGCCCCCAAAGGTCCCCGGTGGACTTGGCCTCCGGCTCTCTGACTCAGCCCTGGCGGGGCCCTGTCTGCCCTGCGCGCTCGGGGCTCTGTCCCGCCAGCCTCGGGGGCGGGGTGCTGAGCACTGTGCTCTGCCTGCAGCTCATCAGGAGGGAGAAGGTTCTAGATGCCAGCATCCAGGAGCTCCTGGAGCCCTTGAACCTGGACTTCAGTTCTCCTTTGGAGAAGGCCGGTGCCCAGGAGGGGCTGCCAGGGCCTCCCACGGGTGCGCCTTGGAGACCCCTGGGGGGCTGTGACTGCGCAGAACACCCCCCGTTCCCAAATGCCAAGCCCGGCCCGGAAAGTGCTGGAAAGGCAAAGGGGAGGCTTTGCTCATACCTTGGCTGCTCCAGGACATCCAGACCCAACCGGCGGGGCAGGCGAGGGCGCCAGGCCTGCGGACACTCGGGCCTCGGGCGCCAGCTCCCCTGCACACTCGGCACTGGCTCCAGGCCTGCTGGACCCGCTCCGGGCCTGGGGGTGCGGTAGCGTCTGCCCCCTGGGCCTTACCCTCTAGCATGGAGACACATGGTGATGTCAGCCCCCTCCGAGTCGTGTTGCCCGGCACAGAAAGCACAAATTTTCATTAAGAGGAAAATAAAGAGGATTCTAGAAGGTTCCGAGTTCAGTCTCCACACCCACCTGAAGTGTGATTCGGGTGCAGAGGGCCTGGCTCTGCCCGGGTGGACAACATCGCCTCCAGGATGGTGTACCGCTTCTCCTGCAGCACCTACGTGAGCGCCGGCCTGGCCTTGGGCAGCGGGGCAGTGGAGCCGTGTGCGTGTGTGTGCACCTGTGTGCATTATGTGTGCGTGTGTGTGTGTGCAGAGCAAGCCAATGTTTCTACTCGTTCAGTCAGCCAGTCCACCTCCTTGCCCGTCAGTGGGCTGTTCTGATGGCACCCGGAAATCAGGGCCTGGTGAGGAGTCAGCTGTGAAAACAGGGGGAGCAGGGGCTGAGTGTGGGACACGGTGGGTGGGAGGCTTCCATCCCCATGGCTTTGTGTCCTGTCCTCAGCAGAGGCTGACCTCTGACCCTGGTCACACACTGAGCCCTGACACTGATCACACACTGAGTGCCAACCCTGGCCTCAGAGCGACCCTTAGACCATCCCTTCTTTCTCACACAAACGTCGCTGGACCCAACAGGCCTGAGTGGGTGTGAAAGGATGGCTCAGTGCAGACTTCCCACCGAGGGCTTCAGGCCTTTTAAGCCGGCCCATGTGTGTGCAGAGGTATTGTATGTATGTTGTATGTGACGTGTGCATGTCGTCTATGTGGCATGTGTGCCACATGCACGATGTTTGCATGCATGTAGTTGCACGCTGTGTGTTATATATTATGTGAGCCGTCAGTGTTGCATGTGTCGTGTGTGTTATGTATGTATGTGGGTAATCTTTGTGCATGTGTGTTGTGTATTTGGATATGTTGTGTGTATGTTTTGTGTGTATGAGGGTGTGCTGTGTGTGTTGTATGTGTGCGTTGTGTGGGAGTAGATATGCTGTGTGTATAGCGTGTGTTTATATTGTATGTGTAGGTGCGCTATGTGTTTGTTGTACATGTTGTATGTGCGTGCTGTATGTGTGTTGTATGTATGTTTTGCGTTGAGTGTGTGTGCTCTGCGTATGTGGTGTGTGTAGACGTGCTGTGTAGGTATGTGCATGTGCTGCAGGTGTGTTGGTGTGTGTGTGGTGTGCGCGCTGTCCGTACCTTGACCAGGTGGGCCGGAGGCCGAGTGGCGGTTCACCACGGGCGACCCTGACTTGGCCTTTGTACCCGTCTGTGCCTGGACAGGACAGTATCTTAAAGACAAGCTTCCTCTCAGCAGCCAGAGCAATGCCCAGGGCTACAAGTTCGCTCAGGCACCAGAGCTGATCCAGTGTCTCCTGGTGAGTGACCCCCAGGGGCCTGTCCAGGGGACAGAAGTCTGAGCTGAAGGGCGGGCGCCACCGCCATGCTGGCTCCTGCTCTGCCCCTCCCCCCCGCCCCAGCGCATCCTGCAGAAGAAGCCCAACTTCCTGGCCAACCTCTTCCTGCAGAAGATCATACTGATCATCGTGGAGCTGAGGTTACTCCTCCTCGGGACCCAGGAGAGAGGACAGCCAGGTCCTTTGAGTTTGGGGTGGGGCTGAGTGTGTGAGGAGATGAGAGGATGTGAATAAGGGCCAGAGGGGTGGAGCTGGCACCGGGGGCCACGTGGTCAGGGACAGCTAGGCTTCCTTTGTTTCTCATCAATGTCAAGGTTGATGACACTGGCACAGACTGAGCCCCGATCCCGGATGCACATGGTGCCCTGACCCAAGTCGCATGTTTAGCCCTGAGCTTATCAGATACTGAGCCCTGACAGTGGTCACACTCTGAGCCCTGACCTTTCTCACAGGTTGACCCAGATCCTGTTCACAGTATTGACACTGAGCGCAGAATGATCCCTGACTTTTCTCACAGTAAACGCCAGCGAGCCCAAGAGAAGCGAATGAATGCGCTGGGATGGCCCCTCCCAGTCCAAGTGAGCTCCGCGCTCCGCGCAGTGACCCCGCCCCTCACCGCAGCCAGAGTCCCCGCCTCCGTTTCGGATGGTGTCCGCCCCTGCCCGCCGGGACTCTGCTTCAGCCAGGTCTTTCGTTCCTGGGACTGTGGCTGTGCAAATGAGTCCAGAACCTCCTCGGTGTCTCTTCCAGCCGCCTGCGGCCCCGTCTCAAGCCCACGGTCAAGTCCCGGATCCTGCAGACCTGCCTGCAGAGCTGGTACCCGCTCCCGCCCGTGGAGATGCTGAACATCAGCTCGCCACCGCTGGAGCTGGCCCGGGACGCCACGGTGACTGCCCTGTTCCTGGGGTGGGGGGTTCTGGGTGCTGGGCGCGTGGGTGAGTGAGGGAAGCAGAGGAGAGAGCTCCGGGCCTGCCTGGATTTCATCCCGGCTTCACCATGGACTTGCTTTGACCTTGGAAATCCCCTGGATCTTTGGGTTCTGACTCCTCAAACGGGGCTGTGGGCTCTGCATTGCTCAATAGGGTTTTGCGAGCCGGAAGGAGTGACGGGGCGGAAGCGCACCCCAAGATGAGTGGCCAGGTCTCCCTCACCCCTGGCCGCAGGTCTGCCCCGAGTTGTGTCTCCTCCGAAGACCCCGCTCCCCGCCTGGAACGCGAGCTCGCCGCCTCCACACACCCCACTCGGGCTTACCCGCCTCCTTGGGCGTGCCTCGCCTGTCGCCAACCCCTGCCCGGAGTCGGTGCCCGCACAGGCACACCTTTCTTTCTTTCTTTCTTTCTTTTTTCTTTCGTTTTTTTCTTTTAATGTTGAAAAGATTTTATTTAGAAGTGTTTACAAATTCAGCACTGAGTATCTCTGCTAATTTTTTTTCAAGGGGATCCCTGGTGCACAGAATTAGATGATCATAATCCTTGATTATGATACACTCTTACTGTTGGCCCATGTATATTACACTTGGTTTAGTTATTTGTAATAACAAAACATGCTACCCCAGACCAAAGCTAGTACCTTGACTCTAACCTACAGGTAACCATAAGTTCCCCCATCCTATCCCCTGCCACCCCCAGTACCACATTTTTTAAAAATTGAGGGGTAGTTGATTTACAATATTGTGTTAGTTTCAGGCACACAGCAAAGTGATACAGTTATATATATTTTCTCAGATTCTTTCCCATTATAGGTTAGTACAAGATATTGAATATAGTTCCCTGTGCTGTAAGTAAATCCTCATTGCTTATCTATTTTATGTATAGGAGTTTGTATCAGTTAATCCCATACTCGTAATTTATCCCTCCCCGCTCCCTTTCCCCTTTGGTAACCATAAATTTGTTTCCTATGTCTGTGAGTCTGTTTCTGTTTTGTGTATAGATTCATTTGTATTATTTTTTAGATTCCATATATAAGTGGTATCGTATGATATCTGTCCTTCTCTGTCTGACTTATTTCATTTAGTATGATCGTCTCTAGGTCCATCCATGTTGCTGCAGATGGCATCATTTCATTCTTTTTTATAGCTGAGTGATATTCCAGTGTATATGTGCACCACATCTTCTCAAGCCAGTCATCTGTCGGTGGGTACTTGGGTTGTGTCCACGTCTTGGCTCTTGTAAATAGGGGCACCACTTTCTTTGACGTTCAGTCCTTTTTTGTGGCTAATGTTCCATTGTATATGTGCACCACATCTTCTCAAGCCAATCATCTGTCGGTGGGTACTTGGGTTGTGTCCACGTCTTGGCTCTTGTAAATAGGGGCACCACTTTCTTTGACGTTCAGATCCGCGAAAACAAAGCCGGCCAGCCATAAACCCTGCTCTGGCCTTCCCCATCCTAGGAGCCCCGGTCACTGAGAGACAGCAGATGGGGAGGCGGCCAAGCAGGCACCTGGGCTGGGCCCCCGGGAGCAGACTGTGAGCTGGGAGGCCGGTGTAGATGTTAGAAGACAGGTGGGGTCCCAGGAGAAGTGGGCCGCCTCTGGCCCTGGGGACACTCAACCGGGGCATTGTCCAGCCCCGGAGCTGACCAGTCACCGGCCGTGGCTGCCCTCGGTAAAGGGACGTAATACTGAAGGGCAAGTCCGAGCTGTCAGCAGGCAGGGGTGGGTGCCTGGACCCCGGAGGGGGCCTGGGCCAGCTCGCGTGTTCACCCGTGCGTCTCACCGGAGCCGGTCCTGGGGCATCGGAGGTAGGGCCACGGGACGTGACACTGGGCGGGCACTGGTTTTGGTTTTTTAACAGATTTAACAGTTGAGGTATAACTGGCATACCAAAAACTGGACATGTTTGAAACGTACAATTTCACACGTTTTGACCTATCGCTGTGAAATCATCACCCAAATCAAGATAATGAGCAGATCCATGACCCCCAAAACTTCCTTGTGCCGCTGTGGAACCCCTCCTTCTCCCCCCTCGCCAGTGAAACCACTGTCTGATTGCTGTCGTTATAGGTCAGCTTGCATTTTGTAGAAGCCTGCACTGCTGGAATCACGCACGTACACTTGCCCTTGTCTGGATTCTTCTTACTCAGTGAATTAGAGACTCGTCCATGTTGTACGTGCATCAGTAGTTCACTCCTTTCATTGCTGAGCAGTATTTGATTTTATGGGTTTACCACCGTTTGCTGATCCACTCGCTGGATGACGGACGTTGCTTTTGCTCCCGGTTTGGGGCTGTCACGCACAAGGCGGCCGTGAGACTCATGTAAGGTCTCTGTACAGACATATGTTTTCACCTTTGTCGGGTGAGCCCCTAGGGGTGAAATGGCTGGATCATTTCAACCAGTTGCCAAGTGTCCTCCCACCCCTCGGGGGCGAGACTTCCAGCAGCTCCAAGTCCTCATCAAGACGCGGTGCGGTGGGTCTTTTAAATTTGAGCCGTTCTAATGGGCTTGTAGTGGTGTCTCATTGTGGTTTAAATTTTCATTTCTCTACTGACTGAGATGGGGAACATCTTTCCATGTGCTTTTTGTATCCTTATATCTTCGTTGGTGAGGTGTATGTTCAAATTTTATGCCTAAGTTTTAAGTCGCTTTATTTGTTTGGCTGTAGTCTCTATGTGAGCCCTAATCAGTTACGTGATTTGAAAGTATTTTCTCCCAATTAGTGGCTTGTCTTTTTTATTCTCCTATTGTGTCCTCTGAAGAGCAGAAGTTCTTAATTTTGAGGAAGTTCAATTCATCTGTTTTGGTTTTTGGTATCGTACAGTTGACCCTGTGCATCCATGGGTTCCACATCTGCGGATTCAACCAAACTCGATAGAAAATATTTGGGGAAAAAAAGTTCCATAAAGTTCCAATAAGCAAAACTTGAATTTGCCAGGCTGGCAACTATTTATATAGCATTTACATAGTATTAGGTATTAAAAGTAATCTAGAGACGATGTAAAGTATAGGAGAGGATGTTCATAAGTTGTATGCAAATACTGCACCATTTTATATACTAAGGGACTTGAGCACCTGTGGATTTTGGCATCTGCGGGGGTCCTAGGACCAATCTCCCACGGATACCAAGGGATGAGTGTATCTAGGAAATCTTTGCTGAACCCAAGACAAGAGAGATTTTCTCTAGATTTTCTAAATTACGTTTTCTTCTACAAGTTTTGTAGTTTTAGGTTTAACACTTAGGTCCGTGATCTGTTTTGAATTAGTTTTTATATGGTATATGGTATGGGTTGAGGATGAGGTTTTTGCACGTGGATAGCTACTTGTTCCAGAAGCACACTTCTCTATTGAATTAACTCTGCACCTGTGTCAAAAATCAATTGACCACGTGTCTGGTTCTGTTTCTGACCTCTTTATTCCGTTCCACTGATCTAGAACTGTCTTTATGCCAACACCACATTGTCTGCTCGTGGCAGCCTGATCATAAGTCTTGGAAGTTGAGCGGTATGAAACCTTCAACTTTGTTCATCTTTTTAAAAGTTCCTTCTGCTATTGTGGGTTCCTTGCATTTCCATATGAATGAGAGAATCAGCAGATTGGCAGCTACTGAACAGCATGCTGCAATTCTGTTTCATCTCTAGATCAATTTGGGGATAACTGACATCTCAACATTGTTTTACCTTGTGCTCTGTGACCTCAATCCACCTCTCCAGTTACTCAGGCTTCTTTAATTCCTGCAGACCATGCTTCTCATTTCTTGCATATCTTTTATCAGATCTTTCCAATGTATTTCATGTGTTTTTGGACTTTGCTGATGATATTTAAAATTTTTAATTTCCATAAAAATTTAAAAAAGAAGAAATATTTTAATTTCCATTTGTGCCCTGTTGGTATATACAAATGCAATTGATTTTTGTATATAGATCTTGCACCTTCCTGCAACCTTGCTCAACTCACTTATTAGCTTTTTGGATTTCCTGTAGATTCCATAGGATTTGATGCATGACTTCTGTGAATAAAGGCGGTTTTATTTAATAAAGTCTTCCTCTCCAATCTCGATGCCTTTTCTATCTCGTTCTTAACTTCCTGCACACGCTAGAACCTCGAGCACAGTGCTGGCCAGCAGTGGTGAGAGCAGACATCTCATCTTACTCCTGATCTGATGGAGAATGCGCCTATCTTTCCATTCGAGCGTGCTGCTAGTTGTGGTTTGTTGTGGGTTTTTAGAAGCTCCTTGTCAGGTTGAAAAACTTCCCTTCTGTTCTTAATTTGCTGAGAGTGTTTATGAGGGTGGGGGTTGGACTTTGTCAAATGCTTTTGCTGTACCTACTGAGATGATCAGTTCTGATATGTTGTATTTTCCTTTTCACTTAGTTCAAAATACTTTCTAAATTCAGTTTAGATGTTTAAAAATTTGTTCTATGACTTATTTAGAAGTACGTTAATTAGGTTCTAGTTTAATTCCTTTTTTTTGTCAAAGAAAACACTTTATACAAGTGTGAATCTTTTAAAATGTATTGGCCCGGACTACAGCCTGTGTCGGTAAACATGCTGGGCAAAGCTGACAAAGGCTGTGCGCCCCACTCTCCCTGCGGCATGCCAGGTGAGGTGCCAAATGCCAGTCACGTGAAGGCGGGGGATAGTGCTGTTTAAATCTTCTGTGTACTCACCAATTTTGTCTCTTCTATCAGTGACTGAAAGCGGTGTGGAAATCCCAGTACAGCTGTAGATTGTCTCTTTCCTGTAGCTGCATCAGGTTTGCTCCGTTTACTTTGAAGCTCTGTTCCACAAACACTTAGGACACCTGTCCTCTTGGAGTAGGGACCCCAGAACCGTTATGGAAGGACCGTCCTTACTGCGGGGCTGTTCTTCGCTCTGGAGTGGACTTTGTCTAGTGTTAATGTAGCTTCTGCTGGTGTCAGCATCACAGGCCTTTTTCCTTTTAACCTATCTGTGTCTTAGAGTGAGTTTTGTTCATGGGAAGCGTAGAGCTGGGTCTTTGCTCTTCGGATGAACTGCCCGTAGGGGGAGGGGACAGAGGGTCCTCCTGTGATCGGGAGGTGCTGGAGAGGAGGTGGCCCTCCCCTGAGGAGCCCTGCCTCCCGGGGGCAGAGGTGTGAGCCCCACAGCACCCTGGCAGCATGGACTCAGCGGGAGAGGCTAAGGGCTTTGGAGAGTGAAGACCAGGCAGGTCGTCCCCAACTCAGCAAGGAGGGAGAGGCCAGGCTTGGGAACGGGGCCTGTCTTAGCCAGCTTGGGTTGCCGTAACGAACCACCACAGATATTGCCGCTGGGATCCAGACGTCGGCAGGGCTGGTTCCCCTGAGGCCTCTGTCTTCGGCGTGTAGACGGCCATCTTCTCCCTGTGTCCTCACGTGGTCATCTCTCTGTGCGTGTCTGTGTCCTGCTCTCCTCTTCTTATAAGGACACCAGTCATACCGGATTAGGGTTGCTCCCGTGACCTCGCTTTAACTTAATCACCGATTTAAAGACCTTTTCTCCAAACACATTCACATCCTGAAGTACCGGGGGTTATAGGACTTCAACACACGGGTCTTGGCGACACAGTTCTGCCCACCACGGGGATGCAGGGACTCTCTAAAGGGGTCGTGAGACCAGGGCCCGCGGCTGTTGGGGACTGGTGAGTGAATGGCCAGCATTCTTTCCTTGGGCGCCCGTCCCCTGGACCTTGAGAGAGGCCGTCGGGGCTGGGAAGGAAGTCTCCGTGGCCAGGGCACCACTGGCCTCTCTGGAATCTTCCTGTGAATCGGAACAGGATACCCACGGGGCTTGGGGAGTGAAGACTGTCATGGGGGCACCACTTCCACCCTCTCGAGCACAGCTGAGAGTGGGGTGCTTGCTGGGCCCGGGGCCCTCAGCGCCCCTGGGACGGCATGGCGGCAGAAGGCCGCTCCTCTCAGGGTCTGCCCGGGAGGGCAGCGGTGATGGCGGCTGTGACCTTTCTCTCCCGGCACCCGCAGAAGACAAAGTTCACCTTCCTTCCTTCCTCACCTCAAAGTTCACCTTGAGCCGCGCCATCCTGTTCAAGTGGGAGTTTCGAAAGGAGCTGTTTGGCAAGTTGGCCTGGGGCCGTGGCCCGGGCGCCGACAGCGACATCTTTACCTGTACAGTGAGATGCTGGGCCCTCCTGGACGAGGGGCGAGGAGGCCAGGGAGAGGGACACGGGGTCCTCTGGGCCTCGGCTTCCCCCCCAGCTCCTCTAAGGGGCACCCGGATGTGGATGGCGGAGGGGCCGGGCCCCCTCGGGTGCCATCCGCCTCGGTCCTGCGGGTGTTTATGAAATGCCGGCCCCGGGCTGAGCTCAGAGCCTCCAAGGTGGGCCACGCGGGGGCCACGCGCCCACCTTGCGTCAGGACCGGGGGGCCCTGCCTGCAGCAGCCTCCACAGCGAGCAGGGGACACGGCGCTCACTGACGCCCCAGTGCAGACGAGGGGAGGGCCCTTTAGATCCCCGAACCTCCACCCCGCGCTGAGGACATGTGTGTGGAGGTGGGCGTGAACGGGGCGGGGAGAGCAAGAGACAGCGCAGTGCCGGCTTCCCTGGCGGGCGGAGGCGACCCCGGCCCCGGGCCACCCTGCCCTCTGAGCTGCAGGCCCCAGGCACAGAGCCCCACCGGCAGGAACGGCGAGGTGCCCGATCCCCATGGAGAGGCCCTGTCTTCTCGCCTTCCGAGCAGGGGAGCCCCGTGGACCCACCCTGCAACCCATTGGCTCTGACTGGCCGTGGACCCACCGCTGAAGCACTCCCGGGAGGGGCAGAGCCACTTCCTGCGGGACATTCGGCCAGTGTGAGGGAGGGGCAATGCCAGTGTGAGGGAGGGGCAATGCGGATGCAAGGTCCCACCTGAGATGGGCGGGAAAAGAGCTGGTCCCCGTGGAGCTGCCACTCTGCCAGCCCCTCCCGCCTCCCGGGCCAGGGGCCCAGCTTCCCAGGCCTGGGCCCTGACCGGGTTCACAGCCCTCGCGCTTCCAGGCTTGGAAGGCTGGGCTGGCCCGGGGCCTCAGGCAGGGCCGGGGGGCACGTGGGCCCCCGCCCGACGCCGACCCCATCCCTCCCCCCCCGCCGGGGTGGAAAGCAACGTCAGCAGCTACCAGCAGTTTCTCATGCAGACGCTGGTACACCTGGACGGCCCCGACAGGCGCCTGAAACTCACGGCCATGAAGTTCATCGGTAGGTGCCGGCCGGCACCCGGCCTATGTGGCCGCCTCGCTGCTGGGCCCTGGGGTCCACTCCAGAGGGCAGGCCTGTCAGCCAGGCGCCAGCCTTCTGTCCTTGCCGGGCTCGCCTGCCGGGGCACCACGCCTCCGCCCTCCCTCCCCGCAGGGGGAATCCTGCAGGACTGCTTCACCGATCTCTGCTTCTGCCTGAAGAAGGGCCATGTGAAGACCCTCAAGAAACGTAAGCACGGGGCCACCCTCAGCCGGGCTGCGACCCCACACGGGGCCTCTCGTCTGATGCTGGGGGGGCCTCTGCTGGCTTGTGTCCAGCCTCAGCCTCTCCCACGGGCGGGCCATCATCTTGTCCTTGAGAACTGCTTCCAGGACGGGCCGTGACCACCCCCCGACACACACGCCCCACGTGGGCCCGGGGACAGGCCGTGACTCCCACATGCACCCCTGAGACGGAGCCCCCTGGAAGGGCAGTGTCTGCACAGACCAAGGTTTCCAG
Source organism: Physeter macrocephalus (assembly GCF_002837175.3). Classification (NCBI taxonomy): domain Eukaryota; kingdom Metazoa; phylum Chordata; class Mammalia; order Artiodactyla; family Physeteridae; genus Physeter; species Physeter macrocephalus. The sequence goes on along the minus strand of NC_041228.1, from coordinate 1,538,732 downwards.
GGCAGGGTCCTGTCCCCTCCACCCGCGCCTGCCCTCGGCACCCCACAGCAGGCTGCGCTGCGGCTGGAGCGGCCGTGCAGTTGGACGCTTGGGTCTCCGCTGCAGACTTCGAGATGCTCAAGCGGGACCCAGGCTCGGGGAGCCGTAGATTCTACACGAGCTTCTTCGAAGACATCGTTGAACCGTCCCCGTACGTGCCGATCTTCCGAGGCCGCGGCTGCTGATGGCTGCGCCTGATTCTGTTGTGTTGCGTTGTGTCTTTTGGTTCGGTATTAAAGGTGACAGATTCCCTCCGGCCTCCCTGGGCTCTTCCTGCCCCGTGCCCTCCTGCTGCCCCTTCCTCGGCCAGGCCCTGGCGGCCTCCCCTCCAGACCCAGACACTAACTGGCCCTGGGGCCCAAAGGGCCTCGCGACACAGGGTCCCCAGCGGCTCGGCTGGGTGTTTCCTTCGGTCGCACGAGCCAGGGACTCACCCGCGGGCACTGGGCCCAGAGCCCTGGGGGTCACCCTCGGCACCCACTCCCTGCCCCTCCCCGGCCTTTCCAGATCCAGGGATGCTTTCTCCCAGCTGCTAGAACCTTCCCCCATGCTTCACCTTGGTCCAGGGCCACGAGCCTCCCCGCCGCGCCCACGCATTTCTAGATGCACATCCGGCCCCGCGCCTGTCCTGCCCTCAGGGTCCTGTTTGACCCTGGAACGTGGCCCTGGGACCCTTGGCGGTCTGGTCCCTGACTCCCACTGCCTTCTGGCGCGGGGTCTTCTCCCTGCCTCCCCCGTGCCCGGTGGGCAGGGCCCGGCCCTTTCCACCTTTCCTCCTGCCCGACCTAGACTCCACCACTTCCAGTTCGGAGTCTTCCCTGCTGCCCCAGGCCCAGGTGGGGGGGCCCTCGAGCTGTGCCCCCACGGCCCCCGAGCTCCCCGTGGCTGGTCTGGGAATGGCGTCTACAGCTGCTCCGAGAGCTCCTGGCCCGAGGTCACCCCCCAGTGAACACGAATCCAATGAACGAGTGAGGGTGGTGCCCGGGACGCGGTTCGCGCCTGCACGGGGAGCCGCAGGGAAAGCCTGCCGCGTGGATCCCCGCCCGAGACGGTAAGAAATAATGCACGAGAACCAGCTCCGGTCTGGGCAAGAGGGAGTGAGCACACTCCACCCTGCTGTCCTGTGGATGCAGCTAAAATTCCTGGACCACGTGCATGGAGCAGCTCTCTGGGGACTTTGAAAAATAAATACCAGCATGTGGATTGTGGAACTCAAAGTACCGCTGAACTGGTGATAAATGTCCTGTTTTATCCTCTGGTATTTCCAGACCTGGATGCGTTCACCAGGTGTAGACAGAAAGAGCTTCAAGATAAGCCCTCGAGTTCTGGTCCAAAGAGCTAGAAATTGGGTTCCTACGTGGCAGCGGAAGAGGCGGGGGCGCCTTAGGCTTTTGTTTGTTTTCTGTTCTCTGCCCCAGGCCCCGGCAAAGCTGCAACGAGGCAGTGGCTGTGACCGAGCCCCCGGCAGCACAGGCACCTAAAACCGAGTGTGGGGAGAGAGGGCCCATGGCTTTTTGGTTTTGCTCTCTCTATCGTCTTGGCACTTGGCGCGGGAGAGAGAACCACTTGCAGAAGGTGCACAGCAGGCGGGAAGCTAAAAGCCCAACTTTCTAACCAGAAGGCCAGGATGGGGGTGGGGGGATCCCCTAAGAGCCAGAAAGTATAGGGAAATCGCACAAAGGGCGGAGTTCAGGGGAGCAACCACACGAAGTTGCATGTGCACCCTTGGGCTCCCCCCATCTCACTACGTCTGCGTCCGACCCTAAAGAGCGTGCCATGGCCTTTCAGAAGTGCTCTAAAGGGTAAACCACCGCTCAGGCCCCAGACTTGCCAGCGGGTGATGCATACATAAGACACATCTGAATAGCTCTGGAAACCTCTCTGACCTGAAAGTGGGGCCACAGCTCACAGAGAGTGGGACCGGCAGCTGATTGCCTACAAAAACAAACCCCCCAATCAACATTCTTCGTGGAATCTGAATGAGACTCAGAGTCTCACAACCAAATATTCACAATGTCCAGGATGCAGTCCAGCATTACTAGGCATATGAAAAACCAAGAAAACCTCAATTGTAAGAGAAAAGGCATTCAGCAGATACCAACTGAGAGATGACACAGACGTTGAAATTGTCAAAGACTTTAAAGCAACTGTTGTAACCATGATCTAAGAAGCAGTGCCATGAACAGAATCCTAGAACAGAGAAATGGAAGACAGACAAGAGTAAAATGCCAAGACTATGTGTGGTATTGGCGAAAGAATACACAAACGGGTCAGTGGAACAGAGCAGAGGGCCCAGAAATAGACCCACGCAATGACAGTCAGCTGATATTTGGTGAAGGGGAAAAGTCAGTTCAACAGAAAAACCACAGTCTTTTCAGTAAATTGTGCTGGAACAATTGGACGTCCGTAGCAAAAAAAAAGAAAGAAAAGAATCCAGACACAGCCATCCACAAAAATGAACTCAGATGGATCGTGGCGCTAAATGTAAAATACAAAACTATAAAACTTCTAGAAGTTTACATAGAGAAAATCTGGATGACCTTGGATGTGACAATGAGCTTTTAGAAAGAACCCAAGAAGCACAATCCATGAAAGAAAAAAATGATGTTAGAGCTGTTTTTAAAATTAAAAAATCCTGCTCTGCAAAAGATACTGCTGGAAGATCGAAGAGACCAGCCAGGGATTGGGGGAAAATACTGGCAAAACATATATCTGATGAAGAATGTTGTCCAAAATATACGAGGAACTCAAACTCAACAACGAGAAAACTGACGCTTCGGGGCCCCACTGGTGTGAAGGTTTTGAGGGCCCCCCTCTAGACCCCACCCCAGTCCTACCTGGCTGCGAGAGTTATACGTTGTCAAGACTCATCAAATCCTTCAAATGGGTGAAGCTTCTTCCATATACATTGTACCGCAACAAAGTTGAATAAAAAAATGTAAAATTCAAGGACGTACATCAACATGAGTTATTATGCACAGAGAATGCCGTCATGTATAGCTTCATGTAATCTGTGATGCACGTTTGGCAGGATATTTTATTAAAAGAGACTATGTCGAGAAAAAAAAAGAAAAAGAAATAACGGATCAGATGCACACATAGCAACCCAGATGGATCTTTAAGAAAAAAAGTGCTTAGTGGAAAAAAAGTTAAAAATAGGATGAGATATATAATTTAAATAAATTTAAAATGTATACCCTTGGTCATTGTACTGTGGTTATAGAAGATGCTCACATTAGACGAAGCCTGCAAAGGGTGTAAGAAACCTCTCTATACTATCTCTGCAAGCCTTCTTTTTTTTTAAAAGAAGAATATTTTAAAATATTAATTAATTAATTAATTTGGCTGCGTTGGGTCTTCGTTGCTGCGCGCGGGCTTTCTCTAGTTGCGGCAAACGGGGGCTACTCTTCGTTGTGGTGCGTGGGCTTCTCATCGTGGTGGCTTCTCTCGTTGCGGAGCGCGGGCTCTAGGCACGTGGGCTTTAGTAGTTGCGGAGCTTGGGCTCAGTAGTTGTGGCGCGTGGGTTTAGTTGTTCCACAGCATGTGGGATCCTCCTGGACCAGGGCTCGAACCTGTGTCCCCTGCCTTGGCAGGCGGATTCTAAACCACTGCGCCACCAGGGAAGTCCTATCTCTGCAACTCTTCTGTAAGCTAAGATTATTTCAGGATAAAAAACTTACAGAAAACACTTTTTTTTTTCCCCCAAGAGCACTTACAAACCAAAAAAGGCACATTAACTAAATTAGAATAGTTGCTTATAGGTTGGTGGAGGATTACAGGGATAGAAGAGAATAAATAAACACGTAAATAAGCCAGAATGGGACACACGTGGGCCGATGGTGATAACGTGCCAACTCCAATCCTCTACTTGCGGAGAGAAGAGAGAGCATTTACCGTCAACAGACTGAAGGGCTTAGAAAAATGTACTCCAGGAAGAAGGAAGGAGGCATGAAATGTATCGATAAGATGACGTGCTGTGATACGGTGGTTTATAGTAAGAAAGTTCTATTTGGTCTTCCTCCTTTTCCTGGCGCAGAGCTCCCCAAACCCTTGGAAATTACTAAGTGATGACAGCTTAAAGGAGTCTTTCGTATGCTAAAGAGGTGACTTTTGGACCACCAGAGGGTGGGGCTGGTTGCCAGAAGAACTAACCTTGGTATTAGAGGGCTGGAATTTTCAATCCCACCCCCACCCGGGGAAGGGAGAGGGGCTGGAGATTGAATCTTCCGCCCAAGGCCGGAGAGTTAATCAGTCGTGTCTCTGTAACGAAGCCTCCACACAAACCCAAAAGGATGGGATTTGGAGAGCTTCCACGCTGGTGAACACGTGGAGATTTGAGAAGAGCGGGGTGTTGAGAGAGACCATGAAAGCTCCAGGCCCTTCGCCCGTACCCTTCCTACGCATCTTCCATCTGGCTCTTCCTGAGCCTTACTTACCCTTTTATCACAAACCAGTGATCCAGCAAGTAAAATGTTTCTCTGAGTCCTGAGAGCTGCTCTAGCACATTAATCAAACCCAAGGAGGGGGCCGTGGGAACCCTCGATCTGTAGCCGGTGGTCAGAAGCACAGGTGATGACTTGGCCTTGAGATTGGCGTCTGAAGTGTGGGTTGAGGGGGCAGCCTTGGGCGCCTGGGCCCTTAACCTGTGGGATCTGGTGCTCCTCCCAGGTAGGCGGTCAGAACTGAGTTGAATCAGGACACCCAGCTGGTGTCTGGAGCATAGCTTGTTGGTGGTGTGGGGAAACACCCTCCTACACGCCCACAGATCGGAATTGGGTGCACAACCCGGTTAAATGGTGAGCAAAGAAACTGTTACACACATAAGTAAATATAACCAAATGTTGTCTATTGTTTTACAAAGATGATAATAGTGTCTAACTGATGGCAGTAAAAAAAAAAAAAAAAAAAAAACAGGACGAAAATCATAGAAAATGTTACCATGTAAGCCCCAAGAAAATTATTTAAATGTTCTGAGGTCCTTCTACTGTATGAAAGGGGGTAATATATTGATAAATTTTAGTCCTTGTTAAGTTATATAACTGGTTAAATTTCAAAGGTAAGCTGAAAGGGAATAGAAAGAATCTGTATAGTTTACCGACCAATAAAAAAGTGGATTCAAACTAAATATTTTAAAAATGTAATCACTTCAAAAAATCAAGAAAGAGGATTTTTTTAAAAAAAAGGTAGAGTGAAAGCAGGGCCGATATAGAGCACTAAAGAAGATGGGAAACAAGCCCAAGAGGTCCGTGATTATAAAAAAATAAATGAAACACAAAGCCCAGAGTTTGTGCTTTATAACTGAAAAACAAGAACAAAAGAAAAGACAGAGAGAAGGCACCATTCAAACAACTAGGGATGACAAAGGGGGCCCAGCTACAGGCGCGTCAGAAATTAAAACGTAATGAGACTATCATGAGCAATTTAGTTCCAATACATTTGAAAACTTAGTTGAAATAGATGAATTTCTAAAAATACCTAACTTACTAAAAGTGACTCAGGAAGAACCAGAAAGCCTGAATAGTTCTATAATTAAATGCTGATGAGCAGGACTAGTTAAGGGAGATGGGGGGGGGAGGGAGGGAGGGAGGGAGAGAGG
>NC_041228.1:1522095-1532532 GCF_002837175.3 Physeter macrocephalus | reverse complement strand
GGGTGAGGGAGGGGGGTGAGGGAGGGAGGGAGGGAGAGAGGGAGAGGGGGGAGGGGGGAGGGAGGGAGGGAGAGAGAGGCAAGAGAGGCAAATCCCTGGTGTAAAGGACAGACAGGCGGTGGGGAGGGAGTCAGGGCACGGGGAGGGGTGTGGGGAAGGTAGGTGGAGTGAAGAGAAGCTGATGTTGCCCTCGGGCCTGAGACCCGAGTCAGGGCCAGGCTTGGGTGCAGGCGAAATGCACGTTCAGTGGTGCCCAGATGGCTGGCACGGTGTTGTCGCTCCCCTACCTGCGGGCCGGTCTTCTGTGGAGGCGGATGATAGGAGCAGCTCCTGCCCCGCGGCGGGACAGATGCCTGCTGCCACCACCCCTCGGCCCCAACAGGCGGTCCTGGGATGGCTCTGGTCCTCGCTGAGGTCCACCCGCTCCGGGAGCCTCTGCCAGGAGCCCTGTACCCACCGTCACCGCCCCTGCAGGCCTGGCGCACAGCAGGCACCCATCGATGGGCCAGTGAGACCCGCGGAGCAATTTGCCTGGACTGAGGCCGCCTTGGCTTCGAATGTCGAGAACAGCCCGTGCCCTTGGCATGTGCTTCCGCGCCGTAGCCCGGACGCGGCCTCTGCCTGTGCTGCCTCACCCTGCTGTCCCCTTCCTGTGGCGCACGCCTGGAGGCAAGTCAAGGTGGCCTGGGGACCCTCGCCAGCAGGCTCCAGCGGCCCTGCTCCCCCAGGTTCTCCCAGGTCCCCGCAGCTGTCGGGAGAGCGGGCCCCGCGTGCCTGCTGGGCTTTGGGTTGGCCCCTGTCCTAAGGGGGACCAGACCCCCAGGCCAAAGCCTGAGGCAAGACGCGGGACTCTGGAGAGACTCAGGACCAGGGAGGGGCAAGGACGGGAAACTCCAGCGAGACTGGGCCAGGACGGCATCTGGCCGCCCAGGGCAGAGACTGCCGGGGGCTGGCGGCGAGGGCCCGGCTGGGGACCAGGACTGAGGGTTTCTAGGGCTGGCCGAGCAGCAGTCCTGGCCCCAGTGTGTGGCCCTGGCCACACCTCCCTCTTAGCCACTAGGTGGTGACCTGGGATGGGCCCCAGCAGACTCCTCGTTCCCCAGGGCCGGGGTCCAAGAGGGGACCCTCTGTCCTCCCAAGGGCTTGCTCCCACCAGCGGGCCCCAAGCCTGTGTTCAGGCGGCCCCCCTGGGTGCCCAGCTCCCGCCCCGCCGCGCTGCGGGCTCGGCCTGTCCCGTCCTCCAGGAGGCCTTGGTGGCTCACGTCCCTGTCCTGGCTGACCCGCCGGCTCTCAGGGTCCCATCACCAGCCGGCCTCCCCTTCCTCCCCTCCGAAGAATCGGCACCCCAGCACCTCTCCGTCCCTCCTCTTTCCTGTCCTGGACCCCTGCTCCCCCCACCCCGCCCCGCCCTCCAGCCCCGAGGCTGCCTTTAGGAGGGACTGGGCTGGAGTCGGTCAGCTGCTTCCCCTCTACGGGTTGGGGGACCCTTAGCCTGAAAGGATCTAGAAGGACACAGGAGGTGAGGCGTGGGGCTGGCAGACGGGGACACCCGCGAGGGGACAGGGCCCCTGAGGTCACCCGCACCCACCATCAGAGCTCCCAGCCACGGGGGTGGGGGGGAGGAGCGAGCTGTCGGGCGCTGTCTTCTGCCTCGGGCCGACTCCCCTCGGGGCGGGGTCCACATGGCTCCCCAGAGCATTGAGTAACCCCCCCCCCAACCCGCCTTCCTGGGCCGGCTGGCCCCCCTCCCCCGCGGCGGGCCGGCCCCATCCCCAGTCGGGGTCCCTGCTGGCTGGGAGACCAGGCTCGGGCTGTGGGTGTGGGGAGGAGGCAGGAGAGGGGCCCTCCTGTCCCCTGAGCTGGGGGGAGGGGTCTGAACTTGATGGTGCTAAGATTCCACAGTGTAAAGGCAGGTTTCCAGACCAGTCAATCGTAGGTTCTGTGTTTTAAATTCCGGGAGCCAGTGCTCTTTCGTCAAGCAGCTGTGCCCAGCCCAGGCAGGCTCGGGGCATCCAGCCTGAACCCCACTTCCAGGACCCCTGGGCCGCACCCCGCCCCAGGCCCGACCGCCCTCTGGGAGAGCCCCGGGGCTGGCATCGCTGGGAGGAAGTTTCTGGAGCTGCACAGCTGGGAGCTGACGTGAGCAATGCCAGCTGGGTGCTCGCTTCCGACTCTGCCGAGGCCTTATTTGGAGGCGCTTCCGCTCCGAGTGGGGCAGCGGCTGGCACAGTCAAGAGTGTTCAGAGACACCCCCCTCCTGGTTATTTTTAGGGCCTGACAAAATAACTCGGGGAGCGCGCTGCTCCCATGCGTGGAGAAGCATGGGGTCCGACTGCGGTCCCGGGAGGCCGCTCGGTCCTGCTCCCCACACCCGCGCTGCGCTGCGGCAGAGACCGAGGCCCAGAGGGCAGGGCTTGCCGAGGTCAAGGCCTGCTGCCCTCGCCAGCCCCGCAGCCAGGGGGCAGGGGCCACCATCGGCTCGCCCTGCGCGGGGATCTCACCGCCTTGGGGCCCCTCTGTGGGCCTCTCTGAGCGGACCCGGCCAGGGGAACGGACACCCCAGTGGGCAGGGGTGCAGCAAGCGGGGACGCATCGGAGGAGGTCCTGCAGGGGCCAGAATCACCCCCACCATCTCCTATGGGTCTGCAGGGAGGGGGCTGCGGAACCGCCGCTCTGCAGGGCGTGAGAGACCTCCCCGGCCGCAGACAGCAGGCGGCAGAGCTGAATGTAGGCGGGGGCGGGGGGTGGGGGCCTTGTGAACACTCACGTCCCTGACTGGTGCACTCTGAGGTCTGGGGGCAGCTCCAGGCAGGGCCCTGATGCCCTCCCCAGGGCCTCGGAGTGAGAGGATAATGCCTTGAGCCAGGACACTTGTTGGGGCCTGGGGAGGATGGCAGGCAGCTCAGGCCCTCCAGTTTATCAGAAAGGGCGGCCTGGTCACCTCCCAGGGCAGCAGGATGGCCGAGATGTGGCACTTTCTGGGCTTCTTAAGTGGGACCCCAGCTGCCTTGTCACCTCGGGGTGTCACACAGCGAAGGCGCAGGGAGGTGGCAGGTCTCCCGGTCCTACGTTCTCCGACACAGGGCCTGGTTTCAGGAGGTCACAGTGAGCTGGGGGGGGGGGCGGCGCGGATGGAGCAGAGCTGGGAAGGACACTCCCAGCTAGTGGAAGATTCTGGAACAAGTCCTGGAGCATGAAGCACACGGTGGATTTGCTGTGGGAAGCCTGGGGGGTTCTGTCCTTCGTCTTGAATGAGACCTAGAGGAGCCAGCAGAGGCTGTGGGGTGCCCTACTGGTGGTCACGGAGCAGCCCAGAAGGCACTGAGGGACTGGTTGCCAGGCTGGGGGGAGGGTGAGAACTGAGTGCATGCCATCTCATGGGGACATGAAGCTTTCCCACTGCGGCATGAATTTAGACCACAGGAAGGACTTCCCGACAGAGAGTGTGTTTGCGACTGCGTTGGGGCCAGGAAGTAGGGGGGCAGAGGCGGGTGACCAGGCTCGGCCAGAAAATGCCTCTACCTGCCTGGAGGGAGGGCCGCCCCAGGGAAGGGCGGGGGACTGGACTTCTTGGGTCTCCCTCTCCTCCTGCACTGTTGGCGTTGGTGACAGGAAAGGGAGTGAACAGGTGGAAGCCAGGTGAGGAGGAGCTGCCTCCCATCTCAGGAGTGTGGGTGCTGATAAAATGGCAGCACCTGGCGGCTGCCGCTCCTGGTGGCTCCACCGCCAGCTGACTCAGAGGCTCTAGTCACTGTCCTATGCATCCCTCCTTCCATCAACCAGTCACTCTCCACATGCTCCCAGTCTGGGGGCGTTGGGGACAAGGTGACCTGGTGAGATCCTATTTTCAATCCCAGAAGCCCCACCATCAGCAACATAGATCATGGTGGCTGCCATCTTAGGCGTAATCAGCACCAAAATCACTCTCCAGCACCATCACTACTTCCATCTGCAGCTCCACCAGCACCACCAGCATCAACACCACCACCATCACCACCATCACCACCACCACCACCACCATCAACACCATCACCACCACCACCACCACCACCATCACCATCACCACCACCTGGAGAAGACAATCACAATATTCAACAGAACACAGTGCAATTGGGGTTTCAGAACAGTTAGTAGAGGGCTATCGTCTAGTCCTCTCGGGGTCCTGTTGGCAGAATGCGGGGAAGTTATGCCTTCTGATGTCCAAGGGTGGGAAGCTCCAGACAGGATACACACAACAGCACCACCACCGTCTCCATCGGCAGCTCCACCACCACCACCACCACCACCACCACCACCACCATCACCACCACCACCACCACATCACCACCACCACCACCACCACCACCACCACCACCACCACCACCACCACCACCCCCATCACCACCACCACCACCACCACCACCGCCACCATCGCCACCACCACCATCACCACCACCACCAACAACACCGCCACCATCACCACCACCAACACCACCGCCACCACCACCATCACCATCACCACCACCACAACTACCACCATCACCATCATCACCATTACCACCATCACCACCACTACACCATCAGCAGCATCACCACCACCACCACCACCAACACTCTCACCATCACCACCAACACCACCACCACCACCACCGTCACCACCATCATCACCACCACCACCAGCAGCACTACCACCATCAGCAGCATCACCACCACCATCATGACCACCAAGACCTCCAGCTCCGTACACAAAACTGTTACCACCACCCTGGGCTGCACATGTTCCTGCTCGTCATGGTAACCACCACCATACTCAGCCCGCCCCCCCTTGGGCATGGTGGTGCTGCTGATGGCAGATGAAGGGTAGCAGGGGAGGTGTTCTCAGCTTCACCAGTGACAGGTGGCGTGGCTGCCCTTGCGTAATCTACCCATGGAGGGGAGGATCCAGGAATTTGAACCAGGTGAGCTGGTTTCAGACGCAGTCCCACCCTCACTACACGTGAAGCACTGGCAGCATCCCTTTGCCACCATGAGTTTCAGTTTCCTCATCTGCAGATGCCATCAGGACCAATGCCCTTGTCCCGCGTCGGGAGCCCAGCAGTCTGAACAGCTGGATGAATACAGAGGCAAACCTAAGCCTGCCGTGGTCCCTGCCCCAGCTCCGAGCACCTCACTGTCTCTGGCCCGAAACGCTGCCCAGCACAGGGCTCACCACCAGAAGGTGATGGAGGACCCGAGGCAGGGCCCGGGGGTTTTGGCAAGTCTTGTGGGAACATCCCTGGCAGGCTTCTTGCAGTGAGAGCAAGGGAGCAGAGAGCAACTTCTGTGACTGGTCACCATGCCAGGTTGTCACAGAGCATTGAACCGCTGTGAACGTGGGGCCCAGGCAGAAGAAAGTGTGTGGCTGTGGCCTATCTCAGAAAGACACAGCCTTCTTGGAAAGAGGACCTAGGATGGACGGGAAATTGGAGTCTGGTCACAGGATGATTCTGACCTGGTCCCACCCTGAGCCCCGGCCCTGGTCCCACGCTGAGCCCCGACCCTGGTCCCACCCTGAGCCCCGGCCCTGGTCCCACCCTGAGCCCCGACCCTGGTCCCACGCTGAGCCCCGACCCTGGTCCCACCCTGAGCCCCGGCCCTGGTCCCACGCTGAGCCCCGGCCCTGGTCCCACGCTGAGCCCTGACCCTGGTCACACTCTGAGCCCTGGCCCTGGTCCCACCCTGAGCCCTGGCCCTGGTCCCACGCTGAGCCCTGACCCTGGTTCCACTCTGAGCCCTGACCCTCGTCTCACTCTGAGCCCTGACCCTGGTCACATGCTGAGCCCTGACTTTTGTTACATGCTGAGCCCTGACCCTGGTCATATACTGAACCCTGAGCCTGGCCTCTCACTAAATCCTGATCCTGGTCCCACGCCAAGCCCTGACACCAGCGGTTCACACCACCTGAGTCACTCCTTTTGTATGCAGGGAGTGTGTGGTTTGGGTGCATCTTGTCTTTTTTGTTTTTCTTTCAGTTTTTCTTTTGCATGTGGTGGTGGGCACGAACAGGACAAGGGAGGTCAGGGAGCTGGCAAGACCTCGCGCTGGTCACTCCACAAGGACGGTGGTGAGCCCTCTGCAGAAAGCCAGCCTTCCAGACCCTGGCCTGGTGCTCTGTGCTACCTTTAGCAGGAGGCGTCGCTGGGGGCTCGGGACTTCGTCCACCTGGACCCTCTGCTCCTAGGTACGCTCTGGCTTCCTTCTGCAACAGCCAGAGGATGAGGAAGCCAGCACAGGCCACAGCCCTCATCTGAATACCCCAGGCCAGATGGGCTTGGAATTCGGGACTCTCTGGGTTTAGAGCTAGCCCAGTGCATGTGTGAGATTTCACTGAACACCCCCGGGGGGACACACTAAAATGTGCACACGTGCATTTAGTGGTTCAAATGAGCTATAACCAGCTTCAGTTTGGGTCAGGCCTTGCTGCCACATCTCACCAACTTTGGCTTTTTGAAGTGTTGAGAATCGGACTCAGACACTACGTGCCCTCGTGAAGCGCTGGTTCCCGAGCGCTGGCCGCGTGTGACCGGAGGGCTTAGCACCACATCCCGCTGCTGCTGCTGTGGCCACACTTCCCTCCCTCACGGCTGTCCCCTCATGTAGGGCCACTTGTGGTCGCTCACGGGCACGGTCACTCAGCCCCTCCCAGGCATGCGTGGTCACCAGTGTCTCTCTCCACCCTCGGTCACTCGTGACCGCCCACGGTCACTGCGGTCACTCACACGGGAGGCGGCACCCACCAAGCCCCTCCCCCGTCCCAGCTCCACCTGCTGGTGAGGACTCTGGATGGGGGATGGCTCACAGGGGTATCCACGCCCGGTGAGATTCCCCCAAGCTGAGCCCTGAATGCGGAGAGCGAGGCCGCCACGGGAACCCCATTCCAGGCAGTGCCCACGGCCTTTCAGCTGGGCCTGCCATCGTTTTCACCTTGGATCACATGGTTGGGGGCCCATAATCTCGGGGTGCTGGGGCCTCCAAATGGCCCACCTGCACACCTCCTCTTTGGACAGGCGGCCTCTGCCTGTTGCCTCTCTCGGAGCCCAGGGGCTCCTTCTGGCGGCCGAGGCCCTGGGGCTCCCCGGGGTGGGGTGCACAGCCTGGGGGGAGGGGATCCGCATAGCCGCCCTCCACCCCCCAGCCTGGCAGCTCCCCGGCCAGCTCCCTGCGGCAGCTCTGGCTGCCCCCTGCTGGAAGCACGGAGGAGAGGCGGGACCCCGCACTTGGCACTCTCTGGGCCTGATCGCAGGCGGGGCGCGGTGCCCACTAGGCCTCCCCAGCCCTCCCCAACCCAGGTGGAGGGGCCGAGGTCAGCAAAGACCATCCCCAGCCCGCCAGGGTGCTGGCCTGCGTGCTGCACAGAGCAGGGTCACACAGCGAGGACGTGGGTTTTTAATTCTTTTTATTGAAGAAAAGAAAAGGAGAGAAAAAATAGATTCCCCACCCCTGCTTCTTCCCGGAGTGGGCTTCTGGTCCTGCCCCTGGGGCAGCGTAGGTGGGAGGGCTGTGCTCTCCGCCTGGGTCTGGGGAGGGGCCCCTGGGCCCTGGAAGGGTGCGGGGGGGCTGGCTGCTTCCCGAGGGGTGGGGGGGGGGTCTAAAAAACGGTGCCAGGCTGGCCAGGCCAAGCGGGCTGGTCCTCTGCTGCAGCAGCTCAGGTGGGCATCCCAGGGATGCTGGCCGCACCCGGCCTGGCCATTGTCCACGGCTGCCTGCCCGCCCGCCGGGGCTGGGCCGGAGGAGGGCGGAGTCTGAGGCACCTTCGGGCCTCTGGAGCCCTGTGCCCACCGGGGCCGCCGCCTCCTGTCCCGTCTGGCTCTGGTCCCAGCACTGCGGGCCTCTGCCTGGCCGCCGTCCGAGCGCCCTGAGGCCGGGGCGCGGGCCTTGCCCGCCGCCCTTGAGTGTGTCTGTGCCCGTCCCGCGGCAGGAGCGGGCAGAGCAGCATCCCTCCTCCGTGGCCCGGTGCGTGGCCGCCGCCCGCCCACTCAGACCTCGGTCTGGAGGTCGATGATGTCCTGACCCACCAGCGGGATGGTGGCGCCCGACTTCTCCCACTCCACGCTCCGCAGCTCTAGCGGCGACGGCGGCAGCGGCTCCAGCTCTTTCTTCACCCACGCGGGTGGCCCGTGCGCTTTTCGGAGGCTCTCCCAGGGCCGCTTGTTGGGCGTCTGCTGCTTTTCTGGCTGCTGGCCGGCGGGCAGTGGAGGGGGTGAGGGCCCCGACGTAGAGACACAGAGCAGAACAGATGGGGAGTGGAGAAAAGAGGCGGAGAGTGAGGAAGGGACCAGACAGGCAGGGGCGGGCGGCAAGGAGACCCCGGCACAGGCGGGTGAGCGCGGGCGCAGAGCCTTTCCTGGACCGCGCGAGGGTTGCGACCCCTGCCGTTGGGTGAGTCGGGGTGGCCTGCAGGGAAGGGCAGCTGGAGGCCCCTTCCCACCCAGCACCCCTCGCTTGGCTGCTGCCCGCCGCTGGGGGGCGGCCCTACCCAGGCTCCCCCAGCCCAGCCACAACCCAGCTTCTAGATGGCCCCTGGGACAGACCCATCCACCTGCCCGTCCCTCCAGGGTCTAGCATGGGCTGGGTCAGGCCAGTCCTTGGGAAAGGCTGAGTGAAGGAACAAACGAATGAATGAAGTAGGGCCGGAAGAAGGAGAGAAGAGCTTACCTAAGGGCTGTCCCACAGCCCCGCCCAGGCTCCGCCCCTGAGACCCTGCCCCCCACCCCTCCCCACCCTCAGCCCCGCCCTCCAGACCTTGCTGTCCGGGCCCAGCGCATCCTTGTCCTTCTCGGCGTGCTGCAACTTCCGGTTCAGGTCCTGGAACATGTCCTGGTGCCGCTTCCGGGTGTGCATGATTTTCTGCAGGGGGAGGAGGGGCGCCGGCCCTGAGCCAGGAGAGGGGCTGCGCGGCCCCACCCCGCCCCACCCAGCGTGGGCCCCTGGGGACCGGCCTCCCCAGCGCCTCCCGGCCTGTGGAAAGGCCTGGGCCCAGGAGAGGGGCTGCGCGGCCCCGCCCCGCCCAGCGTGGGCTCCTGGGGACCGGCCTCCCCAGCGCCTCCCGGCCTGTCGAAAGACCTGGGCCCAGGTAAATGGGACAGGGGACACCAGGACCCACCTCAAAGTCCAGTTCCGCATAGCGCGATTTCCGCCGCTGTGGGGAGAAGGGATTTGTGCACGTTCGCAAGCAGTTCCCCCAAATCCCCCAGACCACGAGCTCCTGCCTGAGGATGAGGGAGGCCAGGGACCCCCTCACCCCTGCCCACCCTTGGTCCTGGCCAAGCCCTGGGAGACACACCTCTGACTACACCGAAGCTATGGGTCTCAGTGCCCAAGCCCCCTGTAGGCCACCCCTGCCCGGAGACACCGGGAGCCCAGCCGGGGGCCCTGGAGGAAGAGGGTGGATAGGAAGAAGGGCCACTGGACGTAAGGAAACAGAAGCCCAAGGACCCAGAAGGCAGGGGCAGGCTGTGGGTGAGCGCTCATTCACCTTCTGTGCCACCTCGAGGCCAGTGCCAGGGCTGGGCAAGGGTGTCCAGCTCAGGCGGCCCAGGACACGCTCCCAGGGACAAGGAGACCCGGACCCAGGGCCGTGGCACTGCTGGCCGGCCACAGAACTGGTACCCGGGGCTGCATTCACCAGAGGCCGTGAGCCAGGAGGTGGGAGCCCAGCCTGGGGAGGGTGGGGCTCCCCGAGGGTGCTGGGCCTGGCTGCTCCCCAGCCCTGCCGTCTCTGAGCCCCTGTCCTACCGGCTGAGCAGGGCTCGGGGCTCAACTGCAGGTTTTAGGTTGGTCTAAGGGGCCTTGCCGTCGAGCGCCCAACCACGGAAGGAACTAGCCTCAAGCCGCCTCAAGTCCAGCTCAGTGTCCAGGCCGGAAGCTCTTGAGCCCTTACGGGATGGGTGAGACCGCCGCCGAGGGCGACCTCCTGACAAGCGGCCCTTCGAGCACAGGCGCGAGCTCCGTCACGGTGGCCCAGCAGGCCCTGGGCTGCGAGGAGCACGGCTGGAGGACCGGTAGCTGCTGCCCCCTCCAGGCAGGGCCCTGCCACTTGCCCGGAGGGGAAGGCGAGGGGAAGGCGAGGGGAAGGCGAGGGGAAGGCGAGCCCTCCCCTACACAGGCCTCAGGTTCCCCTCCTGCCAACAGGACTCCTTCCAACAGGGGTGATGCCGGCCCCCGGGCTTCCCGGGCCTGCGCTCCCTGAGGCTGGCTGCCAGCCCCACCTGTGGAGCCACCGCCCAAACCCGCAGGGCCCACAACGCACCTGCCCCTTGTCCACTAGCCCCCCAGGCTGCCCTTACCTCCAGGGAGCTCGCGGACAAGGTGGAGACGTTCTCATTCTTGGTCCCGGTCCCCGTGCTGGGCCCCGGGTGGGCGGCGGGCTCCCCGGGCTCCCCCAGGCTGGGGGGCGCCGACTCCAGGGTGGGGGGTGGG
>NC_041228.1:1478921-1521645 GCF_002837175.3 Physeter macrocephalus | reverse complement strand
GGGGGCGGGGGGGGCTGGGTGGGGGGCGCCTCGGGGGGCTGGCGGGAGGGCGGGCTGCGGGCGGGGAGGCCGGCCTCGGGCGCCATGTTGAGGTGGATGAGGCGAGTCTGGGGCATCTGGTCGATGTGGATGCTGTACTTGGGCTCGTCCTGGGGCTTGGGCCGCAGCCCGGCTGTCGCCGTAGGCAGGATCACGTAGCTCGTGTCCAGGGCCTTCTCCTGCGCTCGGCTCAGCTCCGAGTCCAGCTTCTTGAAGATGTCCCCGTCGCCGACAAAGGACGACTTGGGCACCCTGTCCTTCTTGAGGGTCAGCGAGTGGTTGGGGAAGTCGGGCAGGGGGCCGCCCGGGCAGCGGGGCGAGCCGTGCAGGTGCAGCTTGGACACGTTGGCCGGCAGGCTGTTGAAATTGGGGGGCGCCTTGGCGTGGGCTAGCTTCAGCTTCTCTTCCTCGGGCAGGGATGGTCGCTTGAGCGTGCCCGTGATGGTGGCCGTGCGGCAGGCTGCAATGTCTTTGTTCAGCACTGTAGGGACAGGCGAGGGGGGTCAGGGCGGCCGGGGCTCCGGGTCCCGCGGGGTCTGACCTGCTGGCGGATCTGGGCACCCGCCCTGTGCTCAGTGCTGCAGCAGCTGGTGCTTCTCTGTCCTTTCAAACCAGGCTGGGACGCAGGGGTGCCTCTCTGTCCTCCCCGCAAGAGGACAAATGATCTCCACCCACAGTAGCTGGGAAGGGCAAGTGGGAGGCGGCCCGGGCTGCCCGGAAGTGTGGGGACCCAGCCCCTCGCTGCAGGCGGGACAGCCGTTCCCGGGGGCCCAGGCTCTTCTGTTCAGCGATGGGGACCAGGCTGCCTGGACCTCCGACCTGGGCGCAGGCTTGCCCACCGCCCGGCTCGCCCCTGCCAGTCACTTCAGCCTCCACTGGCCCGCAGAGGGCCCAGAGCTGCAGCCCACAGCCCACTCAGGGCTGATCCTCTGGAAACCCTCCCCACGCTGGCACTGCTGGGTGGACAGGCTCCCACGTCACACCCCCGCCCGGCCTCCAGCGCTCATCAGCTGCTCCCCGCAGCCCACCTCCTCAGCACACACCCTCCGAGCTGCCCAGGCCGCCGGTCACTTGCCCGCCCTGGTCCTCCTCCTCCACCTCCCCGGTGGCCAGGGATCTCGGGCCTCTTCTCTCCTCCACCCTCCGGATGCCAACACTTGCACCCGGGTCTGCAGTCCTGCTCTGCCCCCAGTCCCCGTGGCCCAACGAACCTACCATCTTCCCTGCCAAACCTGCTTCCCGCCCCTCGCATCAGGGTCAGGGTCAGGGTCAGGAAAGGCTCCCCCCCTCGCTGCCTCTCCCGTGTGTCCGTTCCCTCCGGCTGTCTATGTCAGAGCCAGTGTCGAGCCCCGTGGGCCTTCCCTGCTCAGATCCAGCTGCAGGAGGCCTCCTGTGCGCTCACCGGGGCCCCCAGCTGCCCTGTGCCGGTCCCTGCCTTCTGTCCACCTAGCACCTGGCTGTGTCTGTGGTCCCCACCTACAGCTGCCGGCCGCTCGCTCCTCTCGAGGCCAAGGGCCAGGCTGGGCCATGTTACTAATGAGGAAGGAACTGGAGGCTCAGAGAGGCCGGTACTACTACACTGGGCTGGGCCCAAGCCCCCGAAGGCCCCTAAGTCTTGGGGTCACCTCTCCTCTCAGGGAGGTTGGCTAGAGCACACGGACTAAGATGGGGCAGGAAGGATGCTCTGTTCACCTCCTGTCCAGCCCAAGCCAGAGATCACCTCCTCAAGGAAGGCTTCCTGGGGTCCACCTGGCAGCAGCAGACACTCCCCACCCAGGGCTGTAAGCCCCTCTCCGTGGCTGTCTCTAGAAAAGATGCTCCACAAATGTCTGACAGACCAGAGGAACCAAAACCAGTCAGTCGTCCACAGCCCCAGACGCTGCCTTTCACCGCCCCAAACGCCTGACTCATAAAAAAATGGTGCCCGGACAGCTTCCTTTTATTAGGCAATTGATTCCCTTTTTGCACTTGCTTCCAGGAAGCTCATGGCTAGCCTAGGGCTCAGCAGTGGGTCCTTCTCACTGCTTTCCTCCTGCTTCCACGAACGGCCCCCAGTCTGAAAGCTCGACCAACCCCTCCTCCATGGTTGGAGCAACAGTGAAGAAAAGGAGGCGACACAGAACGTGGGCCCTTGAGGGAGGGAAGGCGGGGCGGGGGAGGGGTGGAGGCGGGGCAGGGGGCAGGGCAGCTCCGGGACTCAGAGAGCTGGCCTAGCCTCACTGCCCCTACAAGGAAGCCGGAGGGCTGAGGGCTAGGGGCGTGCTGAGGGAGAGGAGCCGGCCAGGGCTGGAGCGGGGGAGGCCCCAGGTGGTTCCTTCCAGTGCTAAGGGCTCCACCACCACTGGACCTGCCGTGCACCTGCCAGGCCTGCCTGAGCCCCAGGACAGTCTTCTGGAGGCTTCTGCTCCTGCCTCCACAGACCTGCCGGCAGCCTCGGGGAGCGGCTGGGGGATGGGGGGCACGGAGGTGGCTGGCGGGGGTGGGATGAGGACGGACAAGCAGACAAGCAGACAGACGCACGGAGAAGAGAAAAGGCAGTGGGCCCGGGGAAGGGCCACCTGTCGCTCTCACCTGTCAGGCGCTCACCTGATCTACAGGCCAGATCCACGTCCTTCTCGAAGTCGGTCTGCAAGGCAGAGACGGGGCAGAGTGAGCCTGAAGGCGAGCGGGCAGGGCTGGCCTGCTGCCCCGCACACCACGCTGCCCGCAGGCTGCGGGCCAGGGCCGCCCCGGAGCCGCAGCCACACCTCGGAGGGGCGCCGTGTGTGTGTGCGCGCACGCGCACGCTCCTGAGGGCCAAGGGCGTCCCCGGGCTCAGGGGCGCCCATGGGCTGACGTGTCCACCCAAAGCGAGCCCCCGTGCGCCCCTGTGCGCCGCGTGCACGCACGTGTGAGCACGCTCTCCCTCCAGTGCATCCGTGGATTAGGCACAGCTCACTCGTGCCCTTGGCCTCGAGTCCCTCCGATGGGACGGGACACACAGACGGCCCCACGCCAGAGCCCCTGCTGCCCAGGCCACCACCACCCACTGATGTGCCGGGAGGGGGGCCTGTCCCACGTCACCCCTTTGGTCCTCACCACAGCCCTGGGGACGAGGAAATGGAGGCCAGCTGGCCCAGCAGAGGCAGAGTGGGGTCAGGACACAGATGTCCAGTGCCAGGCGGGGCCAGCTGCCCCTGGAGCAGTGGCCGTGGTCCCCGCTGCAGCACCTGCCCCGTCCCAGGCTAGGAGCTGGGGGAGGCGGAAGTGGGTGACCTCGGCCCCGCCCTCAGGGAGCTCGGCCGGTTGGGGGACCCAGCTCGGGCCACCCAGGCTGGGCGGTGGCCTTCTCCAGGGACTGTGGGGCCTCGGGATGGCGGGGCCCGTAGTCAAGCCTGGAAGTTCCTTCCTGGCAAACGCAGACGTCAGGGTGTCGGGAAGATCACGCGATCTTTGCCCAGAGGTCGGGGTCAGGCCAGGAGAAGTGTCAGGAGGTCCAGAACCTGGCTTCCTCCCACCGTGGGCCCCTGCCTCACCCTTGAAGACGCCTCCCTGAGCCTGGCCGCTGGCTTCTGCCAAGGCCCTGCCTGTGACCCTCACAACCGTCACGAGGCGGCCAGCACCCTAAAGACTGAAGGGGCACCTCCCACCTGCCAGGGGGCACCCAGCGGGCTGCAGGCACCAAATGACAGCCCAGGGAATTCCCCCAGGACGTTACCAAGGTCTGAACAGATGGCCTGGTGGGGGTCAGGGAGGGCTGCCTGGAGGAGGTGACACCTACAAAGTGGGCAGCAGGAGCAGACAAGGGTGTGCAGTGCCTGGGGCTGGACAGTGTGTGTAATGCCAGAAGGCCAGGGAGTCAGGTCCTTAGAGGATCTGGTTGAGGACAAGGCCACGGTGGGGTGGGGAGTGAGTGGACAGGCTAGGGCCCGTCCCCGGTGCAGGGCCATGAGACGTGTGGAAGACATACGGAGGGGGGCAGGAGCCGAGATGAGGGCCGGACACCCAGAGAGTGGTGTCTGGCCAAAGGGCACAGCTGGTACCAGTGGGTAAGCTTGGGGTGGACGGCAGCCCCGCCCAGATCCCTCGTCAACTGGACCCTGTCCATCTCCAAACCCTGGACTGGGGACTTCACCTCGGCGAGCCTCCATTTCCCCAACCTTAAACTGGGCTCGGAGGTCCTCCTAATTGGGCTGCTGGGGCCTGGTGGAGACGCCCCGTGGGGGTGCCAAGCAGGGGCAGCCTGCGTCCCGGCCCCGAGCCCTACCATGAGCTGGGCGTGGCCATTCTGGAAGGAGCCCCCCGAGTCCCCGTTGCCCTCCTCCTGGCGATCCACCACGCGACACTTCACAGCGTCCTGGACCTGGGGAGGGAGAGCAGAGGCGGTCGACGGCCAGCCCGCCCCCCCCCGTGACCGCGATGCCAGGAAGGTGAGGCTGAGTCCCACCAGGGCGGCATTTCAGCGAGGGGCAGCCCTGCCCCGGATGCACACGGGCCCACGTGCCGTGGGGAAGGGCCTCCAGTGGGGGAGGGGGTGCTCCCAAGGGCACAGGCTCATCTGCGAGCTGGAAAAGGGACAGCAGCTCGGGGCAGCCTTGCCAGCAGCCAGCCTTGGGGCCCAGCCTCTCCTCTGACCTCTGAGATCCTCTCTATGCCCGTTTTGGGTGAAAACTCAAAAACATGGGGCTCTGGGCCCCTGAGAATACGCTGCAGGCCCTCCTGGCCGGAATCTGTCGTTAAGAGCCCACCGTTGGCCTAAATGGGTCACCTGGTGTCCAGACCTGTCCTGAGTCACCGTGACCTGCACATCCCTGAATGTCTGGGGCAAGCTGGGGTCAGGCCCCCACTCCCTTATCACTGAGAGCAGCGTGCTCCATCAAAGGGAAATGAACAGTTACGGCCTCAGACTTTTCAGAGGGGACAGTAAGGGAAGCTCTAAGTGAGGGGCCACGCGAGTAGCCAGCCCAGAGCTGGTCAACAGAAAGGAGCCGCCAGAGGAGGAGGAGGAGGAGGAGGAGGAGGAGACCCGCTTATCCAGGGACGCTGCTGGTCAATGCGGGCAAGAGCCACGGGCGGCACCTCCACCTGCCATGGACAGCGCTGGGCACCGGGGGCAGCAGTGAGCAAAGTGCCTGTCCTCGGGGAGCCGATGCTTCAGAGGTCACGGAGGGAAGCAAAGGGAATAAACGAAGGTGCAGGCTGCTAAAGCACGGAGGGTGGGGTGGGCTGAGCACAGAGGGCTTCCTGGAGGAGGCGTCCCGAGTGAAGGTGGGGAGAGCTGAGAGGAGGGCTCCCAGTAGACCCACCATGGACCCCCGGACTTGTTCCCACTCACCCCGGCCACTGAGCCTGTGCCGCTGTGAGGGACTTGGTCAGAGGCAGGGCCAGGGTCTTGCTGGCCTCGGAGCCCCGGACACTCAGAGCACACCCACCACAGGTGTGCCTTCCTCCCATCCTTGCACTCGCTGACCTGGACGGCAAACACCCGCTAAGCCCTGCCACGTGCCCAGCAAGGGTGGGCCTCCACCCGGGGGACGGCAGACATGAAAGCACGTCCTCTGCTGGCCTGAACAGCAGCTGGGGTTCCCCGACGCCTAGTGTCCCCACTCCGCCCCCCTCAGGACATCCAGGCTCTCCTGGCGCAGACGAGGACCCTGCTTGTCCACCCGCTGCAACGGTCCGTGCCCACGGGGCCGGCCTCTGTCCGCCCCTCCTGGCCCATCTTCCCCAGCACGGCCGAGCTGGCCCAGGTGGCAGGGCCCCTGAGCGCGGCCCCTGCACACAGGGCCCTGGAGCTCATAGAGGGCAGACGGAGAAGTCTGGCCCGCGTGTCCCCTGGCCCAGCCGCCGCGGGCGTGCTTGGGTCTTTATCCCGACCCCGCCTTCGCGTTTCCCGACGGAGCGGCCAGGCGCTCCAGACACCCCCGCATCCATGCTGGCACCTCCTGTCCTGCCTCGGGGCTCCTGCACCCGACCCCACCTTCTAATCGCTTTCCGATTTCCACCTTCCCGCCTTTCAGGGACACGGCCTCTGTCTGCCCGTCTACTGAGCGTTTCCATTTCTGCTCTTGTGTTTGTAATTCCTACAGGCTCTCTTTCCGTTCTCGGGGTGTCCTTTTGTCCCAGCTGCCGGTCTTGCTTCACAGAAGCGAGGCAGCCGAGAACCACGAGCCTGGGTCAGCCGCCCTCCCGCCCCGTCTGTCCAAGGGGAGCAGGCAGTAGCTGCTTTGGGGGGCTGCCCTGAGACTCCCTAATGCGAGGAGGTCGGGGGCCGGGGTCTCGAGGGCGTCTCAACGTGGGTCTGTGAGGTCGCCTCCTCCTGGGCCGTCTCCGTGGCTCCGGTGCTGGCGGATCTGCGGCTTTCCCGGGGAGACTCTCCTCCGGTCCTCAGGACTTGGGAGTGGACGCTCGGGACTGGCTGGACATTTGCAGGTGGTGGAAACGCCGTTTCCACGTGAGAAACGTCAGGTCTTCACTCCTCCTTTCCTGCAATGGGAGCCCCTGGAGAGGGGTGGCCCGTCTCCCCCAGGTGCGAGCCGGGGGGACTCAGCTGTTCCCAGCGTGGCGTCCCCATCTTCAGCTGTGCAGGCCCCCAGGCCAGGGCCCTGGTGTCCACCCCCTGGACGGGAAGTTCCAGACGGGGGAGGCTGGGTGGGCAGCGCTGCCTCGGCAGACAGATGACCAGTCGTCCACTCCAGACTCTCCCTCAGCATCCGGGGACGCCCCGGCCTCGTCCCCTCGGCTGCCCTGTGCTCCTCCGCGCTCTCCCGACCGCCCCGAAGTGGGCTCCCACGCGCTGACGTCCAGAGGCGTGGTTTTTCACATTCCCACCCGCCTCACATAGGGGCCCATCCCGAGTCACTGCTACCGGCCAGAGGGCAGTCGGGATGGTTTGGTAAAAACCTTCTCTTGCACCTCCTGGAGAAGCCCAGAAAACGCCAGAACAGGGGTCTCAGCTGCCACGAGAGCTGTTCCCATCTCCGGCGGCTCCCATGGCCCTGGGCCCCGGGAGGACAGAGCCTACCCGCTACCTCGGCCTGGGCCAGCGCGGGGCACCAGGGCGTCTTCTAGAAGGAGCTGTCACCTTAACGAGCGACCATTCCCGGCAGCCCTGGCCGCGTGCTGGACCCGAGTCCAGCCTTGCGGAAGAGTCCGGGCCAAGGAAGCGGCCCCTCCTCGCCAGCCGGCCTCCTCCCAGAACCTTCCCGCCGCGGCACGTGGGGAGGCGGCGCCTGGAGAAGGCCGCCCGCCCGCCGGCCCACCTCTCTCCGCAGGATGCAGTGCACCATCACGATGACGAAGCCCTCCAGCGAGTCGAAGACGGCGAAGAGGATCTGGAAGAGGGCGGAGCGGCGGTCGGTGACAGCAAGCACGGCCGACATCCAGGTCAGCGCCAGCAGCGGCAGCACCACGCAGGAGCTCCACAGCGAGGCCCTGCGGACGGGGCGGCGGGCGGGCGGCGTCAGGGCTGCCCTGGGCCCTGCCGCCCACGCCCTGCCCCTGGGAGGGGCCGCCCAGGCCGGGGCCCGGCCTCAGCCCAACTCCCTCACCGGGCCGGGGCCAGGCTGCCCGTCCCACCTGGGGCACGTCTCCCTTGGGGCCCCACCGGGCCTTCCCCGCCCTGGGCTGCATCCTCTCCTCCCCATCCCCGTAGAGACGCTCTCCCACTCAGCCCCGAGGCCGCCTCTTCTGGGGAACACCCCCAGCCCGAGGGCTCCCAGGGCGGCTGGGGACTCGGGACGGTGGTCCCAATGGGCCGGGCAACAGTGAGGGTGGGGGCGAGATCTCTGGCAGACGAAGGTTCCTGACTGTCCAGGAGGCCCCAGGGAGCGAGGCACACTGGAGGGAGGGGGAGGGCTGGGGGAAGGGGGAAGAGGTTTCTCCTCCCAGAGCCCTCAGGCCCCCAGCCAGGGGTCCAGGGCCAGAACTGCAAGATGGCCACAGGGGAGGGCGTTTGGTGAGGCCTCTGAGCTCTGGACAGAGAGAAGGGGGGGTGGGGGGAAACCAGAGAACTCCTCAGGGAGAAGGAAGGAGGAAACCTGTGAGGAAAGAAGATAGATGACAGACAGACAGGGCCAGGCGGGGAGGGCATGGGGCAGACAGACAGGAACAGAGACGACAGGTGCTTCCTCCTCTTGGCGGGCCCTGCTCTGCCCTCCCCAGGGGAGGACCTGCCCTTGCTCCGAAGCCTTCGCCCCTTCTTCCAAGGAGTCCTCCTGGAGCACCCCCAAGGCAGGCATGGCCCTCTGCAGCCGGCCCCTCCCTGCACCGCCTACACACATGGCCACTCTGAGCCTGTCTCCTGGTCTGCACGGCAGGGACACTGTGCCGGTCAAGGGGCTGCGTGGGGACAGAAAGCGCACCAGCAGGATGCCTGGAGTACAGTGTCGGGAAACCTGCCTGACCGACCCCCACCCCGCCACTAACACCATTCTCAGGGCCACTGCGGCCTGAGACCCACAGCCAGGGTCAGCTCTGCCCCCTGGGCCGGTGGCTGCCTGCAGGGGCTCCCGGCGCTGCTGCCACTATCACCAGGGGCGGGGGCATCAGGACCCCCTTCTCCCTCATGGATCACCCTGGCCAAAAGGAGAGGCAGGAGCAGGTGGGGCAGAACCTCGGGGAGGCCACCAGGAAGGAGCTGGGGGCACCGGGGCTGGGGCGAGACAGGCTGGGGTCCGGCCAGGTCAAGGACCATCCAAACCAGTGGGGCCTTGACCGGGGCGGGGGCAGAGGTCCCCCAGACTGTACACTCTGTTTCTCCACCCTCTCCAGCCTGGCTCAGCCACTGAAGCCGCTTCACCCCTGCAACCGGACCTGCAAGGGGCCCAGCCCCGCGGGGAACTTCTGCCCTCATGCCCCCTAGGCAGGGCCCTGGGCCTCCACGTCCTCCTCCATCCATCTCCTCCTCAGCTCGTCTCTGAGACCGGGGTCCCCCATCCCAGGGCCAGCCCCGTATCTCCTCCAGGACGCAGCCTCTAACCCTGCCCCTCCCAAGGCCTGCCCCAGCTCAGGGGATGGCTCTCCGGCCCCCTGCGGCTCAGGCCAGAGCCAAGGGTCACCCTGAAGCACCCACGCCTCTTCCCTGCGCACAGCACGGGCTCCAGAACCAGACATCGGACCGCTCTCCTTGCCTCCCCTTCCAGGGCCCTGCTGCCCCCGGCACCGAGGACAGGTGAGCCAGGCGGAGGCCTCCCGGGCGGGGTGCCTGCACCTGCGGGCGTTCTCCCCCCCATACCTGCTGTGCCGCACCTGGCACAGGGCCTGAGAGAAGGGGGCCTTCCCGTGACGGCAGCCTGGGCCTCAGTGTCCCCACCATGGCAGGTGGGGCGCTGCAGTCTGCCTCCTCCCTTCCAAAGCAGGCCTGCTCTAGCCAGAGCCCTGGACGCAGCTCCTCGTGCTCTGAGCGAGAGGCCTGCAGGCCTCCCCCACCGAAACTTCCCATCTCACTGCGAGTCATGCTCCCTTGGGCCCGAGGCCTGGCATTTACTGCCTGATGCTGCAGCGGGCTGGCAGATGGCCGGGGCTTGGGGGCCCGTAAATTATTCAAATTCTTGCAGCCCAGCCTCTGCAGTTTCTGAAACGTTTCTGCAGAGGGCCTTGTGGAGGGGTCATGCAGGTCCAGGCGTGACTGCTGGGGAGGACAGGAGGCGGGTGGGGGAGAGGCCCGGCAGCTGCACCACCCGCCCCCCTTTGGAAACTCAGATGCCTCTGGGGGAGGGGCTTTGAGTGTGGATGGGGGCGGGGCGTAGGCAGGGCCACCGGGGAGGCTGTGTCCTCCACCCCACAGGCCTGCGCGTGTAGCAAAGGAGCCCCAGGGCGTCTGGGCCGTGGACCCCAGCACGTCCTCCGCGCAGCCTGCCCTCCCGGAGGTTTCTGGCTCCACCGGACAAGTCCCCACCCCGGAACCGTGTCCACCTCTGCTCACTGGCTCCCCGCGGCCAGGAGTGCCCTCTCCACGGGGCCCCTGAATCCCAGGAAGCAAACAGGAGGGTCCCAGGCGACCTGTATGTCTGGGGACAAGCCGACCACTCTCGGGTCATCTGAGCCAAGGTCCCTCCGGATTTGGCATCCACCCTGGACCCCAGGCCGCGCCGGCCCTGCCCCGCCCCGCTCACAGACCCCTGGCGGCGGCCCGGGGCTCAGCGAACAAGCCAGCTGCCCCAGCCCGTCCCGTTTCCAAAGCCGCGCCCGCCCCTCGCGCTCACATTCAAATTGATGACCGACACGCACGCGCACGCACGCGCACGCACGCCGCGCTCCCGCACACTCACGCGGAGCGCTGCGACCCCAGCGTGACCACACGCTGACGACGGCCACCAGCTGACCGCGTTCTCGCGGCCCGAGGCCTGGCCCCGGTCCCTGCCCTCCGGTCAGTCCGGTACCGCGAGGCCCCGGAGGATGGACGTGGGGGGTGCCTGGCCGGGGAGGGGTGGGGGCAGGGCAGGAAACGAGGTGCGAGAGCATGGGGAGGGCGGGCAGGGGATGCCTAGGCCCCCCAGGGTGGACGGCAGAGATGACAGAAATGACAGAAAAAGCTTAAAACAAACAAAATGTAACTGAGGCGAGCAGAGCCCGGCGGGCGGGCGGACGGGCGGGCGATGAGGCACTAACATGGCGTTACTGGCGGCTTCGGAGGTGGCGTCGGCCGCAGAGAGGGCTCCACACTCGGCACATTTGAGGGCGCGCCCGAGGGGGGCCCGGGGCAGCTGACTGCAAGTGAAATTAAAAGACTGAAACGAAAGCAAAACTGTTCTCGCAGACACTGGGGGGGTTGGGGGCGGGGACAGCAAAAGCAACCAGATGGCGTCCAGCCCGAGCCTCCCGGGCGGGGACAGGGTCCCGGGGAGCTGTGGGCGGGGACGGGGTCCTCGGGCCTCTTTCCACCTGACGCACCCGGAGCCCGGCGGGGGCAGGGGTGGAGAGCGGGGTGCCGGCTCTGTGGCTGGACGCGGCTGGCCTGAGGGCAGGGCAGGGCTGGGACCGTGTGCGTCCACGTCCGGCGGGAGGGTGACGCTATCCGCCCACATTCACACAGAAAAGCAGGACACCTGGGCGCAGCCACTGTCCCTTCCCTCTGGTCCGCCCACATCTGGTCTGACCAGGCACTGCCCCCGCCAAGGAGCGAGGGATTCGCCAGATGGTCAGCGGTGGCGTCTGTGAGCTACCTGGGCAGCGGCCTCCCTGCCAGCCCTGAGCGTGTGTGCCCGTGCGCGTGGGCACAGAGAGCACGGGGTGCCTCCTGTCTGGGTGGGAGCAGGGCTGCTGCACCCTCACGGGCGGGTCCGCGCGAGCTTCCGAGCTGTGGCACCGCTGCACCTGGGGAAGGGGCCCAACGGGGCAGGCGGCCGCCCGGACACACCGGGCTCTAATTTAGCAGCCCTGCCCTGGGAGCCACTCCCAGGCCTCAGCCTCGGTCTGCTCAGCTGTGAGATGGGAACAAGACAGCAGACCCTGCCTCAAGAGTTACTGCGGGGAGCAAATGAGAGAGTGCTGCAGGGTGCGCGCGCCGCGCCTCACCGGCGCCCTGACCCCGTGCGCACCCCGGGGCCTCCTCCGGGTGTGACCCACTGTTCTGGGAGCACGTGTGGGTGGCAGCGTGTGCTGGGCTGGGCGGGGGGGGGGGGGGGGAGCCTCGCCCCAGCCACAAGAGAAACAGCGGGGAGCAAAAGAGAGAGAGCTGCAGGGTGCGCGCGCCGCGCCTCACCGGCGCCCTGACCCCGTGCGCACCCCGGGGCCTCCTCCGGGTGTGACCCACTGTTCTGGGAGCACGTGTGGGTGGCAGCGTGTGCTGGGCTGGGCGGGGGGGGGGGGGGCGAGCCTGCCCATCCCCACTTCACAGACTGAGAGAAGAGGCCCACAGACGGCCAGGACAGGCCCCCAGCCACCGCAGGCTCTCCAGGGCCACACTCCTCCCCCAGAGCAAGTTTCTAACCAGGACAGAACCCACCAGGGACCCAAGGGGAAGGATTCCAGAAGCTTTTGTTCACGGGGAAAAGCAAGAGCAGGAAGAGAGGGGGAGGGAGAGAGACGATGAGAGAGACAGAGACCAAGCAGGACTGGCACGGAGGGGAGGTGGAGGAGGGGGTGGGGACCCGCACGCAGACACCAGCCAAGGCAGAGGGACAGACAGAGCAGCGGGCAGAGGCGAGGTGAGGACGGCTCAGCGCTGGGGCAGGAGAGGGGGGGCCTGTCCCAGCCCACAGTTGGCCCGCATCCGTGATGGCGGGGCTGCCGAGACCAGGCTGCTCCTGTCCCCTGGCAGCCGGAGGAGAAGCACCCTTCCAAGCTTGCTCCTCCCCCAGGGCTGGGCACCACGGCCGCTCGGGGCCGCCCACCTGCAGTGCTGTGTGCCCTGTGGCCAGGCCCTGCCCTCTCTGAGCTCAGGCTCCCAGGTGGGAGGAACATCCGGCCCGGCCCCTGCCTTGTCCCCGTGCCGAAGGCATCACGAGGGCGGGCAGGCCACGTCCTGGCTCGGGGTCACCCAGCCCCACGGTGGGGAAGGGAGCAGCCCGGGGCACCCTCCCACCACTCTGGGGGGCCTGGGGTCTCCAAAGGCAATCAGTTTCACCGTTTCTGAGAACTTACGGAGTCCCTGCTCTGTCACGGGGCAGATGGGGAAACGGAGGCGCAGAGCAAGGCGGGGCTGGCCCCGCAGCCCTCTGCGCCTCCGTTTCCTACTTGCTTGGGAGGGGTGTGGGGCTCGAGGGGGGCTGGGCTCTGGGTCGTTTCGACCGCAGGTGGGGAGTGGCGCGGCGGCCCGGTCCTACCCGGCCCGCTCCTTCAGGTTCTTGTCGGTGATGCCGTCCTTGGACACGAGCTTGTTAAACACCAGAATCCCGATGACCATGTTCACCTGCGGGGCGGGGAGGAGCGGCTGTGGGGCCCGGTCAGGAGAGGGGCTCCGGGGAGGAGGCAAAGCCCTCGCGCTGTCGTCCCCTTACCCACCCCGCCGTCTCCTTCCAGAGCCCCGGCCGCTAGATGGGGCTCTCCGTGCCACACGGTCCCCCCACCCCGCCCAGGGCTGGGCGCTGCGGCTCGAGCCTCGCACATGACGGCTCCCCGGGCCCGCGGCCACCCCCACTGGGGTCGGCGGTTTATGAAGCTGGCTGGAGGTCAGAGGTCGGGCTGGGGTCACGGTGAGCCCGTCCCTGCCCAGAGTGGGACTGACCAGAGCAGTCAAACACGCAAGCGGGCTGGCCGAACCACGCTGCTGGGGCGCTTGTCCCACTCAGACCACAGCAGGGACCTCCGGGGACCTCCAGTCCAGCCGCCGCCCACGCCCAGGCTCGCCCCGCGCCCCCTCCTTAGCGTCCCTGCAACGCGTGCGCCTTCCGCACACGAGCTCGCCCAGCTCCAGCCGGACCTGACGCCACGTCAGGACACCTCCTGCCTGGCTCTGCCTGAACCACACTGCTCTCGGCACCGCGCAGCCCTTTAGGGACCGTAACTCAGGGCCGCCACCCCACAGGCGTCTTCCCTCAATCCCCCACCGCGGGGCACCCGCCCCCGGAAGGGCTTCTGGGTGTTGAGTCGCCTGCGCGGAGGGGGCTCCCAGCTCACATCCTCATTCGCCTAAGGGCTCCCACTCTGCAGAGAGGCTGCCTGACCCCCAGCCACGTTCCTGCGTCTCCGGCCGGGACTGAGACTCCATGGATCCCTGGACCCGGAGGTCTGCTGGGTCCCCGCAGCCCCACAGAGCCAAGCTCGTGGCCGCACACGCGCCCCAGCCCTGCCTCCCGCCGTCTGGGCGAAAGCAGCTTTCCCGGGTGACAGTGCTGGGGCGGGAGAGGGCAGGACACCAGTGGCCACCGCCCCGCCTGCAGCAGGCTCTGTGCCTGCCTTTCCCTGTGTGTCCCCAGGTTACAGGAGGAACCCCGGGCAGGAGCGCACGGCGGGCCAGGACCGGCCCCGCCCTCCAGATGCTTTGTGGGAAGGGACGTGGGGGGCTCCTGCCTCTGACATCCCCCCTCCTGCCCCTCCTGGGGCGCCCGCCTGCCCTTCGAAGGCCCGGCCCGCTGCCTAGTGGCATTCAGATGCCCGGCACGCTGCCGCTTCCCTGCCCGCTGTCTTCTAGGAATAAAGGAGCTGGTTCTGGCTGGGGCTGGCCCACGGATCCTGCCCGCTAACTCCACCCCCCCACCGGCTCCCCCACCTCGCGCCCCCTGCAGGCTCAGCCTCCCCTGGGTGCCCTGGGCTTCACTTTCCTCTGCCCTGTGCAGCCTGCGCCCGAGCCTGGCTCGGATATGACAACAAGGAGGTGTGGCCCTGCCCGGACAGCAGGACTCTGCAGACGCGATGCCCTTTCCTGGGGGCAGGTGGGAGGGGAGGGCGAGATGGGCTCCGAGCCAGGCGTGGCAGAAGCCATCGATCTCGGGAAACCCCCCAGCCTCCCCCTGCTCACCTGTAACTCGGGGACCATAGCCCTGTGTGCACGTGGCACTGTCTCTCAACCCGCACCAAGCGGACGTGGGCACAGCAGGGAAAAAAACCACCGAGGGTCAAGCAAGGGGAGGTGCTTCCCTCCTCCAGGGGGTGACGGGCTGGCCCCATTGAGGGAAAAGCCCCAGGCCTAGCCGCGCCCCTGCTGCCCCGGTCATCCGTCCGTCCGCCTCCCCCGCCCTATGGTCACTCGCTCATCAAATCCACAAGACCTCCTGGCAGGTACACAGCCAGTGTCCAGCAATCAGGTCAAATGTGCTCAGAGAAACAGAAGGCCGCCAGCCCAGCCCCGCCTCTGCACGCCTGCGGCAGGTCCGGGGGGTGATCTGTGGGCACCACCCACCCCTGGTGACCAGGGCAACCCTGATGGGGCAGCGGGTAAAACCCAAGTCCGACCCAGGGGGAGGCGAGGGGCTCAGCCCGGGATGTCGGGATGGGGGTCAGTACCAGCACGACGGCCGCGGCCGGTCCCACGAAGGCGTACAGCAGTCCCCCCTCCAGGGAGAGCCAGCAGCTGGGGAGGGAGACAGGCTGGTCAGCGGCCAGGCGTGAGCCCCCATCCGGTCACACGCTGGGCACCACCAGCTTCCCAGGAGGGCAGCGTGGCGCTGAGAAACGGTAGAAGGAAGCCAGGTGGCCGCACGTTCTTCAGCTTCAGAACCCACGGGAGCCCCCGGGCAGCTGACAGACGAAGTTTACGGATGAAGAAGCAGGTCCAGGGCAGGGGACCACACGGCAGAGGGCCAGGCCGCCAGAGGAAGGTACCCTGACCGCCCCCCTCCCCCGACTCTCCCCCCAAGGCCTGGGCCCCCCAACTTGCCTCACAGCCCCTCCCCAATCTCACGTGCAGGACCCTCTTTCCTGACGTGATGCCAAAATGTTGGGCTGGGTCCCCGGCCCGGACTTCCACCCACCCACTCGACCCAGGCCCTCTGCATCAGGCCCCCTGCTCACACGATGACCTGGGCCCTCCACCGAACTCGGTCACCAGCCCCAGCCTTACTTCCCCAAAGCTCCTGGACACCAGCCAGGGCTCCACCGAGCCCAGGGAAGGCTGCTCTGCTTCCTGCACGTGCTGTGTCCTCTGCCCCGAGCTCTCTCTGCCAGGCCATGTGCCAAACGCACAGCCCTCCATCCTTCAGACCCCGCCGTGACACCCCACCTCCTCCTGATCCGTCCCCGAGCCCAGCAGCTGGGTGTTCCTTCCTCTCAGCTGTGGGGATGGCGTTTCATGCTTCCTTCCCAGTACTCACCCCCACGGGTCCTCGTTCGAGTGCAGGGCGGTGCCTCAGGGCCTGGTCACGTCCTGTCCCCCCTGGGGCTCTGCAGTGAGCCAGGCCTGCACAGCCCTGTCAGCCCCTCTTCCTGCCTCTCGCTGCCCCGTTCTTCCCCACATCCACAGCCATGGCCCCCCAGGCCTTGGCTCCTTTCCCCCCATCTTGGGAAGCCACACGGCCTCCAGGATAACCCTGAGCTTCCTGGCCTGGAATTCAAGGCCCCTGGACCTGGCCCAGCTGACCCTTCAGGGCCTCAGTGACTTCATCTGTGACAGAGGCACCCCCACCTGCCCTGCCCTGCCCAGGGGCCACACAGCCCCCCTTATCCCCACACTGGCGCAGGGGGGCATCCCCTACCGTGCGGATGGGGAAACTGAGGCTCTGAGAGGCTAAGGCACCCGTCCAAGGCCATGGAAGGAGGAAGTGAGGGCTCCAACCGCCCCAAGCCCTGTTTCTCTTGACCCCGCTGCCCACTGCCGGGAGGAGCTGGCTGATGGGAGGCAAGGGTGCCTCCCCAGGGCCCGGCCTCCAGCTCCCGGGGCCCTCACTCTCGCCCAGCCTTGACTTTCTCATCTGTGAGATGGGTGCCCAGCCAGCCCTCACCTTCTAGGGCAGTGGGAGGGTCTGGGGGAGCCGTGCGGCCTCCACCACGTCCCCACCCCGCCCCGACTCACTAGTTCATGGTGCTGTACCCTCTGGCCTTGGTAAATCCCACAGAAATGGCCACAACCAGTGCGGGGAGCCCTAGGGGAGGAGCAGAAAGAAAGGGCGTCGGCCCCGCCGTCCAAGGCCCCGCCCGTCTCAGGAAGGGGAGCAAAACGCACCTCCGAAGCCCCTGAACAGAGGGTGACACTGAGCATGTGAGAAAGGGGACAGGAGGTGGACAAGGAGGAGGACCCACAGAAATGGGGGGTGGGGGCGCCGGGTCAGCAAATAAAACGGGACGCCCAGCCACGTCTGAATTTCAGATAAAAAAAGGGAAAACTTTCTCTCGTAAGTATAGCCCCAACGTTGGATGGGACGTCCTCATACCAGGGTTATTCCCTCACCTGACGTTCAAACACGACGAGGCAACCCCTT
This sequence comes from Physeter macrocephalus, assembly GCF_002837175.3. NCBI lineage: Eukaryota > Metazoa > Chordata > Mammalia > Artiodactyla > Physeteridae > Physeter > Physeter macrocephalus. The sequence continues at coordinate 1,504,831 of NC_041228.1, read as the reverse complement.
GGGGTGGAGGCCTGGAGGGACGCTCAGAGGAGAGAGAGCTGCCAGGGGCCGGGAGGAGGGCCGGGTCAGAGAGGGGTGCCCCGCCGCCCGCCGGCCCCGTGGCGCTCACCCCAGCCCAGGCACAGGAAGCGCTTGCGGACCAGGCGGTTCCGGAGGCGGCCCGTCACGGCCATGTAGGACTGCCAGGCCTCGGTGAGCACCCAGCAGAAGGAAGACAGGAAGAAGAAGTGCAGGAAGGCGGCCACCAGCGTGCACACCACCTGCGCGGCAGGAGAGGCGGACAGGGGCTCGCTCACCCGACCCCGCCGGCCCCAGCGACCCCGCCTGTCCCGGCGAGGGCCCGCGCCCGGCGGCTGCGTCCGCGCAGTGACCAAATCAACTCCCCAGGTGGGACGCCAGCCAGCGCTCACCCGCTCCACCTCCCTGAGACGGGCTGTAGTGCATGGCGGCCCTGGTGGCTGCTTGCGCGACTCCACCCACCAACTGCCAGGGACAGACACCACCCCTCTCCCCGGCTTCCTCGCCCGCTCACACGTGCGCCAGACGCCACAGGAGCCCACCCAAAAGCCCCGGTCCGAGGGTGTGAGCCCACCCGCTCGGCAGCTGGTCACCCGGAGGCCACACGGCGAGGTACAGACAAGCTCAGACAGCCTGGTACCGATGGTGGGCCGGGGCCGGGGCTTGAGCTGCCTCATCTCAAAGCGCCAGTCCAGCCGGAGACTCCAGACGCCAAGTCCCCACGCCCTGGCCAGGTGACAGCCCCCTCCGGACTGAGCCACGTGGCTGCCGCAGCCAAAGGACAGCAAAGGGGTCCGCACAGCTCTGGCACCCTCCTCCCTAAGCGTCCCAGGGTCTAGGCTTCTGCTGGGGAGCGCCCCCCAACCTGGGACGCCGGGACGCGCGCGGCACAGCAGACGCCGCTTACCTTATTGCGGGTCTGGGTCTGCCCGATGAGGATGAGAGCGTTGGAGGAGATGATGGACAGGCAGAAGTTGATGAGGATGACGGACCGCTCTGAGCGGATGTACCTGTGGGAGAGGGTGGGCGGCCATGATCAGCGCCCAAAAGGGTCTCAGCTTCACAAGGACCGGGGTGCTGTGGCCGCTAAGGCCAGCGCCACCTCCTCCCCGCAGGCACCGCTGCCAGCACCAGCGCTGCCATCGTCCCCTCCGTCTCCAGCTCCATCACCACCACGCTCCCTCTCCGGGTCGCCAACCCCACGGGGTCGTGAACGCAGCTCACAGGGAAGGAGGCGCTGTGGAGACCGGGGGCCAAAACCTCAGAAGCACAGCGGCCTCGGGGGGGGGGGGCCGGGCCAGGGGGCCAAGCACGCCTCCAGGGGATTCAGGACAGATGGTCTGGGCGGGGGCTGGTGGCAGGGGCACTGGGTGTTTCCGGGTCGCTGGCCCTCCGGTGCCGCTGCCGCCCTCGGGCAGGATGGGGTGGTGGGGGCAGGAAAGCAGAGGCCACATCGACCCCTCCTCGCTGGCCTCTGGCTGACATCGTGCTGCCCTTGGAGCTGACGCACTGGGAATCTGGCTGGGCCCAGCGGGTGGCTGCTGGGCGGGTGACCTTGGCTTGACCCTGCCTGTCCTGCTGGCCCAAACCCCTGCTCCTCCGGGCCCAAAGTGGGACGCCGGGGGAAGGGACACGCTGCACACGGCTCCCTCGCCCCAGGGCTGGTGACCGGCTGGGACGGGGTCGCCCCACACCCCAGGGGCCGGCACCCAGGGCACAGGGGTCTGTGAAGAGGCCTTGTGGCCTGGGGGAGGGGGTGTGGGGCAGGCGGCCCCGCAGAGGCCCCCATCCTGACGCGTGACCCCGGGCTTGGGGAGCGGCCTTGCACGTCCACGTGCCAGAAGAGACAAGAGGCGGGGAAGTCGCGATCTTGGGGTCCCCGTGGTCACGGGGCAGGGTGCTCGGCTGGGGAGTGGGCTCGGGGCGCGCCTGCCAGCACCCGGGAGCGGTGGTGCGGGCGCAGCGCCGGGCAGGAGCGGGCAGGCCTGGCACCCCTGGCCGGCCCCCGTGCCCCCACCGTCAGTGCCACGCAGCGTCCGCGAACAGCCGCCGGGGAGGGCGGGCTGGTGGTGGCGCCCCCGGGGAGGGAGGAGGCTGGGTCCCCGCCCCCCACGGCCGCCCCTGAGGGAGGGGGAGTGAGACTGCAGCCCGGTCGCCCCGTTGCCGGGAGCGGTCTGCGCCGCCCGCCCCGCCCCCCGCCCGCGGCCCCGCCCCCCGCCGGGAGCACCACCTCCACACGGCGACGTAGACGGCGATAAGCAGCAGCAGGGTCACGGACGACACGCCGCAGCCCACGATGAGCGCCACCGACGGCCCGGCCGCCTGCTCCATGTTCTGCGGGGGCGGGCGCGGGGGACAGAGAGCGGGGTGAGGCCCGCGGGCCGCCCCCCCCCCGCGCCCCCCGGCAGCCCGAGCGCCCCCACGCCGGCACCTTCCGGCCTGCGCCCTCCCCGGCCAGGGCTCTCATCCCCTGCCGAGGGCAGGTCTCTGCCTGTGCCCCGCCCCGGCCCCACCGGGAGAAGTAGAGTCGTGCGCCCAGCCCGGCAACGCGCCCCCCGCCGATCCCAGGGAGGGACTCCCCCAGCCGGGGTCACGGGTGAGGTCGCGGAGGCAGCAGGCCCAGCGCCCCGCCTCGGACCGCTCGCCCTGGCTCCGCGGCTCTGCAGTTCCAGCCGCGGGCAGAAGCCGCCGCTCTCCGAAAGGGGCCCAAAGCGCCAGCTGCATCTAACGGGGCACTCAGCGCCCACCCCTCCAGACCCGGCCCCTCCCCGACACCCGCTCCACCCACCGCCTGCACCAGGCGCCCGTCCCCCCCCCCCTCCCCCACCAGGCCCCTTCCAGCTGGGCGGGCCCTCTGCCCTCCACGTGCCCAGGCCAGCCCCCGGGCTCGTCCCCAAGCAGCAGCCGCTCTCAGAGTCTCCCATGCCACCCCACCACGGCCCAAGCTGTGTCCGAGGGCCCCGAAGGCCACCAGGCCTGGCCCTGCCCCCCTTCAGCTCGTGAGACCACCGCCCGCACTGGGCTGCCCTTCGCCCCCACTCCACGCCTGGCTCCGCCATTCCCTCTGCCAGGGTGCCCTGCCCAGCGCCGCGTGGCAGGGCCTCGGGCCATTCTGGCCTTCACTTGTGCCCTCTCAGAGGGGCCAACGGACCCCACCGCTCCCCACCACGCCGCCCAGTGCAGCCCTAGGCACCGGCCGGTCCCTGCTTACGCATCCCTGCGTGCCCCCCGACGTGACCGCGTGAACCACGGCCACGCCGCAGCCCAGTGCCCAGCACACACGGCAGGCGGACAGCGTGTGCTTGCTGAGGAATGACCCGGGTCCCTCTGGGTCCAAAACCCAAAGACAGATGGAGGGCCTGGAGAGGGCGACCACCCACCGCTTCCAGGGCTGGAGATGACGGGCAAGCTCGGCCAGGGGACCAGGGGCTCCTCGTGGGCTTCCCCACCCAGGGCTGACACCCTCCTGCCCGTCCCAAGTCTAGCTTGGCCGACACCCTTCAGACCCCTGCTGACCCCAGCACGTGGCGGAGCGAGACTCCCACCCACTTCCTAAAGCCACGGTGGCCCTTTCCGCCCCCAGATGGGACCTTCCACCTTCCCTGGGAGCCTGAGGTCCCGGGGCCCCTGCACAGGGCACCCCAGGGCCCACCCCACTTGACACAGCTGCCCCACCCCCACCCCCATGGTGACCGTGCTGTGCTCTCCATCCGAGGCCTGGACGGCCCTTCCCCACACTGGAGGCACCACCTCCTGCCCCCAGGCCCCTCTGCTGTCCCTCTGTCCCAGCCCCGTCCCATGGCTGGGGCTGCCTGTCTGTCCCTGCAGGCCGGTCTCCTCATGTCTGTGAGCCCCCCTCGGCCAGGCCTAGCATGGACGCTCGGTCAGTGTGACTGGCTGGATGAATGGAGGCCCGGAAGGCAGGCTCCGGGAAAATGGAGAAAGTCGTTCAAGGTCACCCAAGCAGTCAGCGATCCCTGGGGGCCTGACCCGGGTGAGGCTCCAGCACAAACTTCTGTGTTTCCATACAGGCAGTTGGAGGGCCCCGGGGAAGCGGGGGGGGGCTCCGGGCTGCGGCCAGCACCCCTGAACTCACCAGGTAACCTCGGAGGCCCGGCCAGCTACGCAAGTCATGGGTGGCCGAGGAAGTGGCTCAGGCCTGCTTCGTGTAAGTGGCTCCGGCCCCGACCTAAGTGGCCATCTGCCTCCATCCGCCCTCATTAGGCCTGGCAGCCACATGCCCGCCAGCTCGCCCACCTGCCCTCCCGTGCCCTCCTCCTCCTCTCCGCCTGGCTCAGCCGTCACTTCTGACGGCCCTAGCCCTGCAGGTTCTCAACGATATGGGGAGGGAACAGGTAACAGAATTGTGGGCAGGGGTGTCAGGGATCTCAAGGTCTTGTTGGGAGGGCTGGACCGGAGACCTTGAGGGTGAGAGACTGGCCCCAACGCACACAGAGAGCAGGCAGAAGCGGGCCGGCCTCCTGCTGGAGACTGGCTCCGTGCCACCCCAGGGCCTTTGCACATGCTGGTCCCGCCACCCAGTGCTCTTCCCCTGACCTTCACACGGCTGGCTCTTCTCTTGGCTTGGCTGTCACCTCTGCACAGAGGCTCTCGCTGGACATTCAATCTGAGCCAGCCCCTCATCTCTCTGCCCGTCACCTTGTCTTGAGTCTCTTCAGGGCACCGGCCCCTCCCCCCCGCCCCCCCCGCTCTCAGAGTCTCCCATGCCACCCCACCACGGCCCAAGCTGTGTCCGAGGGCCCCGAAGGCCACCAGGCCTGGCCCTGCCCCCCTTCAGCTCGTGAGACCACCGCCCGCACTGGGCTGCCCTTCGCCCCCACTCCACGCCTGGCTCCGCCATTCCCTCTGCCAGGGTGCCCTGCCCAGCGCCGCGTGGCAGGGCCTCGGGCCATTCTGGCCTTCACTTGTGCCCTCTCAGAGGGGCCAACGGACCCCACCGCTCCCCACCACGCCGCCCAGTGCAGCCCTAGGCACCGGCCGGTCCCTGCTTACGCATCCCTGCGTGCCCCCCGACGTGACCGCGTGAACCACGGCCACACCGCAGCCCAGTGCCCAGCACACACGGCAGGCGGACAGCGTGTGCTTGCTGAGGAATGACCCGGGTCCCTCTGGGTCCAAAACCCAAAGACAGATGGAGGGCCTGGAGAGGGCGACCACCCACCGCTTCCAGGGCTGGAGATGACGGGCAAGCTCGGCCAGGGGACCAGGGGCTCCTCGTGGGCTTCCCCACCCAGGGCTGACACCCTCCTGCCCGTCCCAAGTCTAGCTTGGCCGACACCCTTCAGACCCCTGCTGACCCCAGCACGTGGCGGAGCGAGACTCCCACCCACTTCCTAAAGCCACGGTGGCCCTTTCCGCCCCCAGATGGGACCTTCCACCTTCCCTGGGAGCCTGAGGTCCCGGGGCCCCTGCACAGGGCACCCCAGGGCCCACCCCACTTGACACAGCTGCCCCACCCCCACCCCCATGGTGACCGTGCTGTGCTCTCCATCCGAGGCCTGGACGGCCCTTCCCCACACTGGAGGCACCACCTCCTGCCCCCAGGCCCCTCTGCTGTCCCTCTGTCCCAGCCCCGTCCCATGGCTGGGGCTGCCTGTCTGTCCCTGCAGGCCGGTCTCCTCATGTCTGTGAGCCCCCCTCGGCCAGGCCTAGCATGGACGCTCGGTCAGTGTGACTGGCTGGATGAATGGAGGCCCGGAAGGCAGGCTCCGGGAAAATGGAGAAAGTCGTTCAAGGTCACCCAAGCAGTCAGCGATCCCTGGGGGCCTGACCCGGGTGAGGCTCCAGCACAAACTTCTGTGTTTCCATACAGGCAGTTGGAGGGCCCCGGGGAAGCGGGGGGGGGCTCCGGGCTGCGGCCAGCACCCCTGAACTCACCAGGTAACCTCGGAGGCCCGGCCAGCTACGCAAGTCATGGGTGGCCGAGGAAGTGGCTCAGGCCTGCTTCGTGTAAGTGGCTCCGGCCCCGACCTAAGTGGCCATCTGCCTCCATCCGCCCTCATTAGGCCTGGCAGCCACATGCCCGCCAGCTCGCCCACCTGCCCTCCCGTGCCCTCCTCCTCCTCTCCGCCTGGCTCAGCCGTCACTTCTGACGGCCCTAGCCCTGCAGGTTCTCAACGATATGGGGAGGGAACAGGTAACAGAATTGTGGGCAGGGGTGTCAGGGATCTCAAGGTCTTGTTGGGAGGGCTGGACCGGAGACCTTGAGGGTGAGAGACTGGCCCCAACGCACACAGAGAGCAGGCAGAAGCGGGCCGGCCTCCTGCTGGAGACTGGCTCCGTGCCACCCCAGGGCCTTTGCACATGCTGGTCCCGCCACCCAGTGCTCTTCCCCTGACCTTCACACGGCTGGCTCTTCTCTTGGCTTGGCTGTCACCTCTGCACAGAGGCTCTCGCTGGACATTCAATCTGAGCCAGCCCCTCATCTCTCTGCCCGTCACCTTGTCTTGAGTCTCTTCAGGGCACCGGCCCCTCCCCCCCGCCCCCCCCCTTACTTGTTTGTCATTTACGTGGTTGTTGTGAATTCCCTACCTGCAATCTTCTCCCAACTCTTACACGTCTCACGTGCCCTAAACACTGATTTCCTTCCTATGACGCTGTCTTTACCCCGTCTCCGCTCCAACACGTGTGGCTCACAGCTACCCACGCGAACGAGCCCTACTCCACCATTGCCTGATCCCTGATCCCGGTCACACGCTGAGCCTTGATTCTTGTCAGATCAGTAGCCCAGTTTCGGGCACATCACAGAAGCGACGCCTCCAACGAGTATGCCTTAGAGACTGTTTACTACACGCCAGGCTGTGTGGATGCTGTAAACACCTCACCAGGTTCAGTCCCCACCAGGCTCTGAGGCAGGTGGCCTCGCCCCCTCAGATGTGACTCAGAGCGGTTACTCAACCCTCCGTGGTCACAGGCCTGCAGCGGCACAGCCGGGACCTGACACTCTGGCTGCATGCAAGGGTGGGGGGGGAATGCCTGGGTCTCATCTTCCTTCACTCCGTGCCCCCCGGGATCTAACCCCTCCCTGGCTCCTGGGGTGTGACCACAGCACCGCTTCTCTTCCGTCCTCTCTGGGGGCCTCGCTCTGGACTCCGGTCCCGAGACCACTCCATACCCCGAGATGCCAGCGGCCTCTGCCCGCTCACACCGAATCCCCACGCCCCACGTACACACCCAACTCCGCGGGTGGAGACAGGCAGCATCCACCCCCACACTCAGCCCCGCTCTCCGCTGCCACCCCCCCACCTGCTGGTGGGTTATTCCGCCCTCACGCCTGCTGGGACCCCTCCAGGACCCAAGACCACCACCTCCCAGCCACCCAGCTCCACTGACCTGGGGCTGAAGCTCTAGCTCGCCCGGGCCCCGGCCTCGCCGCGGCGCCCGCGCCCCAGCCCTGCCTGCCCTCTGAGCTCCCAGCCCATCTCCCGCTTGCTTCTTGACTTTCTCACCCTCCCCGGGGCGACCATCACTCCCCCCACCCCGCCCCGAGCCTGCTGGGACCTCCTGCTCACCCCTCAGGGCCCTACTCCACACCTCCTCCTCGTGCTCGTCTCCCAAGCTGCCCCTGGAAGGAAGGAGGCTGGTGCTGAGCCCCAGAGCACCTCCTCCCTCCAGCCTGGGCTCGCCTCCCCGTCAGACCCCGGGCTCCTCGAGGGCCCAGCTGCAGGCACTCAGAGGGGTCGGCACAGCGTGATGGGCTGCAGGACGGCAGTCTCCCTCTCGGCCCCTGCCCACCAGCAGCACCTCTGGGGCCAGAGCCGGCTGGGAAAAGACAGGAAGGTGGCGATGGCTCTGAGAGCAGGTGAGCGCAGAGCAGCGACCGAGCGCAGGCCAAGCCCCCTCCCCCGCGCCCTCCCAGCATGCTCCTCTGAGCCACGCCCAGGCCCTCAGGGGGTCACAGGATCAGCCAGAGCCCACTGCTATGCCATCCGACAGAGGAGGAGACTGAGGGTCCCAGCGGCCAGGCAGCCTGCCCTGGGTCCCGCGGCCAGCGGGTGGCTCTGTGGCCACTGACAGCTCCCGAACCCTCGGACTCAGCTGCCTCTTCTGGGACGTGGGGATGGGGTGCCCTGACCTGCCAGCCTGCGTCTCACCCTCCTGTGCAGATCAGGCTGACGCCAGATGCCCCTCTGACTGCAGCTGCTGAGCCCCCTGCCAAACAAAGCCTTGAACCCTTCAGAGACCAAAGCTCTGCCTGCCCACCCTGCACAGGGCTCCCGTCCGCTCACCCTCAGAGGCACCGGTACAGGTCAGCTCTTCCGAGAAAGGCCCCCTGGCAGCCCACTCCTCCACCCCCGGAGTTCCACCCGCGTCAGCTGCCCACCCCTCACCCAACACGCTCTCCATGCCAGGTGGCCCCGGGCTCAGCCCCCGAGCGGGATGCCACCTTTCGAGGATGCAGTGGCCCTGCCACGCTCCAGGCCCCATCCAGGAGGGTCCCTGTCAACCGGCGAAGCCCTCGCAGCCACCCGGAGCAGCATGGGGCCATTTCCGTTTTACAGGTGAAGAAACCGAGGCTCAGAGAGACTGAAGGCCAGTCTGGGGTCACCGTGTGTACGGGACAAGCCTGCATTTCAAGATTCGACTGGCACTGACCTCCTACGGGCCAGACCCTGGGCTGGGAGAGGGGACCTGGGCATGTGTCCTGCTCTGGAGCGCCCCCTGCTCCCCGAGGCGGCCCTGCCCCGCTTGCTCCGGCCTCACAGGGGACCCAGGAAGTCCCAGCCCCCCTGGCTGCTCCCCTGTGCAGAAAGCCACCTCTTCCGGGGAGCCCCCAGCTTGGCCCCGGCTGCTGCCTTCAGGGGCCTGCCCCCAGAATCGCCAAAACCAACAGTCCTGTCACAGGGACAGCCTGAGGGGGAGGGCACACTGGGATCAGGGCCAAGACCACAGACCCCTGTCCAGCAGAGTCACCCCAAGACCTTGAGCAAGCCCCCCACCCCAAGCCTCGATCTCCCTGCCTGTCGATAGGGGTTAGTGGCAATGACCTCTAAGGTCCTCTCCAGCTCTGACCCTCCAGGGGATCCTGGCTGACAATATCGCTCTCTCTCCCCACGTCTCAGAGGACAAAGCCTGCTCTGGAGCGCCCCCTGCTCCCCGAGGCGGCCCTGCCCCGCTTGCTCCGGCCTCGCAGGGGACCCAGGAAGTCCCAGCCCCCCTGGCTGCTCCCCTGTGCAGAAAGCCACCTCTTCCGGGGAGCCCCCAGCTTGGCCCCGGCTGCTGCCTTCAGGGGCCTGCCCCCAGAATCGCCAAAACCAACAGTCCTGTCACAGGGACAGCCTGAGGGGGAGGGCACACTGGGATCAGGGCCAAGACCACAGACCCCTGTCCAGCAGAGTCACCCCAAGACCTTGAGCAAGCCCCCCACCCCAAGCCTCGATCTCCCTGCCTGTCGATAGGGGTTAGTGGCAATGACCTCTAAGGTCCTCTCCAGCTCTGACCCTCCAGGGGATCCTGGCTGACAATATCGCTCTCTCTCCCCACGTCTCAGAGGACAAAGGGGGGGGCAGACTGTTCTCAGAGAGGCCTGGAAACATCTTCCACATGGACATGAGCAGAGAGCTGCGCCACCCCCGTCTGATGAGGGCCAGCCACCCCAAACACCCCCAAATAGGTGTCCCACTCCCAGTCCGTCCTCCATATCTGCTGCCTGAGGATCCTTCCACACCAGGCCGGGACCAGGGGGCTAAATGAGCAAAGACCCCTACCCTTCCCTTCCTCGGGGGGCCTAGTGACCCGGCTGGGGGATCCGGCTTTCCTAGGTCCAGCGAGGGCAGCTGGCCCTGGGCAAGAGCGCCCACCAGCCCCAGTTGGCCGGCCCCAGCCAGCAAGCTGGCCCCAGATGCTGTCGCCATAGAAACTGGCAGCCCCCACAGAAATCACGAGAACAAAAAGGAGGCCCCTGAGATGATGGGGCCTTCCTGGGGAGGGCTGCCAACCTGAGCCAAGCCCAGCACCCTCTCCACCCCCGGGACCCCTACTTGGGGACGCAGCTGCCTCCAGAGACCACGGTCCACTTGGGGTGGGTGGGAAAGGACTCCAAGGAAGGTGGCAGCTCCTCCCCCTCCCTCTCCCAGGCAGGCCAGGAGCCTCTGCCGCCAGCTGGGGGAAGGAACCCCACCAAGTGAAGGTGTCTGCCTGGCTCTGCCAGGCCAAGTCTTCCTCCAGCCCCTAGGGCCAGGGCCCAGACTGCCCGGCTCCCCTGAGGACCGGCTTCCTCCAGGGTCCTAGGCCCCCAAAGAGAGTTGGGGGGGGACTCACTCACCCATCAGTCACTCTCGGGGCCCCGGCCCGGCTCCTCCCAGGTCAGTGCCCAACTCCACACCGCCACCCACTCAGCTCCCACCCGCCCTCTCTAGAGGCCCGGGCCCCGCCGGCCAGGCCACGGGGGGCGGCGGGGCGCAGCCGCCCTTCCCCGCGCCGGCCCCGGAGGCGACAGTCGGCCCCGGAAGCCCCCGCCCCGCGCGCCCCCGCCCCGTCCGCCCGCCCGCCGCGCGCCCGGCTGGGGTCTCACCGCGTCGGCGCTGAGCTGGGCTAAGATGGCGAAGGTGGAGAGCCGGTCACAGAGGCAGCGCGTCCGGAGGGCATCGAGGGGCACCGTGCGGCAGCCGCGCCACGACCAGGGCCCGAGCTGCGGGGGGGCGGGGGAGGAGGGTCTGGGGGGCGGGACACACGGGGGGAGGGGAGACAGGGGCGGCGTGAGCGGCTGCCGGCCGCGCCCGGGCCCCGCGTCCCCAGCCCGCGCCCGCACCTGCGCCCGCCGCCGCGCGCGCCCCGCCGGCCCCCGGAGCCCCGCGCCCCATGGCCGCCGCCGAGCCACGGGAGAGCGACTCGCGGCAGCGCGGGCCTGCGGGGCCGGCGGGGTGCCGAGCCCTGGCCTCGCGCCCGGAGAGCGCCCCGCCCCAGCGCCGGGCCGGGAGGGGCGCGTGGGCGCACGTGGAGCTGGGCGCCAGCTGGGGGGGCGCGGCGGCCTGTGGTGTGCGCGCGGGCCAGGGCGGGACGAGGGGCGCCTCTGCGCCTCCGCCCCCGGCCCCCGCGTCGCGCTGGTGACCTTGGGACCGCCCCGCTCCCACAGCCACCTTCCCCGGCCCCGATCGGCCTTCCCCCCCGCCCCACGCACCCCGGGATCGGGGAAGCAGCCTGAGCGTGCCCCCTGCCGTCTGACCCAGGGCCCTCCTGCTGGCTGCCGCTCGGGTGGCTCTGGTTCCCTTGAAACCAGCGCTTGTTAGGGCCTCAGTGCGCCGGACTGAACTACACTGCGAACCAGTCGCTGTTGATCTAAGTCCCCCCCACCCCCATGCCGGCCCACTTGTCTGGCAGCGTCCAGCCAGGCACGCCCGCAGAAGGTGCCCATGGAGTGCCCTCCCCAGGGCCCTGGGCCTGCAGGCTGGAGGGCTCCAGGCTGAAGAGTCGAGACCGAAACCACCGTTCGGGAGCCACAGCTGGGAGTGGTCTGCTTCTGACCCCAGGGCCGCAAAAGCCCCCTCGCCCCCCAAATAACTCAGACCCGGTGTCTGCCCCGGGACTTTGTGGGGGACAGTCCAGGTCTCTGCGCAAGGGTCCACCCCGGCCCGCCCTAGATCCCCCAGCCCCGGAAGGAGGGAGCTGCAAGGCGCCTTCCAAAGCCTTCAGCCTGTCTCCCCCGTCCCAGCCCCTCTGGATGGAAGGCGGGCTGGGGGCTGAGTGGCTCCCACCCTGTGCACTCCCAGGGGAGCCCTAACCCCCACACACTGAGCGGGCGTCTCCTCAACACCTGGATTTGCAAGCAACCATCCTGGGCCACCTCCTGGCTGTGTCATCTGGGAAGTCAGCTACCAGCCCTAGCTTCAGTTTCCTCATCTCTAAAATGGGGAGGAGACGGCGGGGAGGATCACGTGGGACACGGTCAAGGCGCCCCCCCCCCCCACCCCAGCCCAGCACCTGCGAGAACGTCTTTAGGAAAGCTTAGGGTCTCAGCTTTGGGCATCCCAGAACCCAGAGCTGCCTTCTGTTGAATTTGAGATGTTATACAATCTCCTTCCTGAGCTTCAGGCCCCAGGGAAGAAGGGACACACTCTGGGCCCGCTGGATGCCCTCGAGTCTGCTTTTCTCTCTTCATTTTCCCCCCACGGGGAAGGGCCTGCCCCTGTTTTACAGAGGAGGAGAACTGAGGCCCAAGGTGACAGCTAGGCAGAGGCTAGGCCCTGGCTCCGTGGGGTGCATCAGGGCTCTGTGGCCCCAGAATACCCCCTCCCCCACGCCTGTCTGCTACTCTCTGAAGTGCTGCAAGAGGAGGGGACATCCCTCTCACCAGCACTGGCCCCCGAGCCCACGGGGGCCAGGGTTTGGGTGGCCCAAAGCTCATCCATCTTAGGGGCCCTCATAAAGAATGCCACGGGAGGGCCCCCGGAGCTTCCACCTCTTTGGCTCCTGACCACGCCTCCGCCCGAGCCTTCCCACCTTGGCCCACCTGAACCCGCGCTGGCCCGGGAGGAGCCGAGGTGTGCCTGACTACACAGCACAGCAGGGCCCAGGCAGGGCCAGGGCCAAGGCCACAGCCTGGGATGGAGGCCAGGGGCTCGGCTGCCTGTGTGGTCCCGCCTCCCAGGCCGCCATCCTGCACACCCGGCGCCCCTGGCGTGGAGGGGAGCAGAAATCAGAACCTATTAAGGCCCCGGTAGAGACCTCTTCTCGCCTGCCTTCCGCTAGAGAAGAAGACCCCAACAACCGCAGAACCAGAGACGAGAGCTGGGGGGTGGAAGGATCAGGAAAGGGCGTGCGGGGCCCTGGAGAGTCCCGGGAGATCCAGCCTGGTCTTCCCGCGCCCTCAGCGGGGCTTTATCAAGGCCTCACTCAGCTGCGCTGGGCACGGCACACTCCTGTCTCCCCTCGTCCCCCAGCACCACGCAGAAGGGGCACAGAGTGCTGAGCCCCAGCTGCGCCTGGTCCCTCCCACCCCCAGAGCACCCGATCCTCACGCCTGCGGTGCGCGTGCAAGCCACTGACTAGACACCAAGACGGCCAAGGAAGTGCAGGCCAGAAGTCCCCAAGACCCAGGACGCTCCGGGGAGGAGGCTTGCGGGCTGTTCCGGCCTGGAGACAGCGCCTCCCTCTCTCGCAGGCTTGTCCACGACATTGGCCACGTGCCCGCTCCTGAGAGCAGGAGTCTGTGGCCGGCTGGTCCTGGGTTCAGATCTCAGCTCTAGTTCTCAGTCCAGGCACGGACGCTGCCTCAGCCCTCCTACTCTGAGTTGGGGGGGGACCCCGAACCCGTCTTTTCCGCCTGCTGAAGGCTGCTGGGAGGGTTGGGAAGGGACAGCACCTCGAGGGCCGGGGTGAGGGGAGCCAGGCTGGCTGGGGCCGGTAGGCTGGCAGGTTCCCAGGCAGTGCTGGCGGGTCTGCAGGGCGCCAGGCTGACAGCTGCTGGCCACCTCCTGGGAGAAGGCCAGCCCAGGCTGCTGGTTCGCCCCACAGGACTCCTGCTATGGGCACTAATTAGCTTATCAGCCTCCCAGAGGAGGGGACGAGGAGGAGCACGGCCCACTCTGCTGACGGGGGGTCGGCTGGGGCCTGCCCTGCAGCCTCAGGCCATGGAAAGCATGAGGAGGCGTCCGCCCCTGGGCCAGAGAACCAACTGCTGGGGCTGGCAGCCTGGGAGGTGGGCAGCTTCTGGCCTCACCCAGACCCTGCAGGACCTCAGGGCAGGCTCCCTGGCCTTGGCCTCTCCCCACTCCACGGTCCCCCTGGCTCTGGCAGGCCACTGCCACGCGACACAGGGACAGGGACCCTCTCCTCGTCCCCTCCCCCACCTCAATATTAATAGCTTCCTGTGCATTTTATCATTTAATCTTTGCAGTAATCCTCAACTCAGCTGTGTAGATATAGAAACTGAGGCTCAGAGAAGCGGTATGATTGCCCGAGGCCACACAGCAGGACAGCAGGAGGGCCAGGATTCCAGTTTTTTATCTGTCTGACCAGCCTACAAGGCCTACAGTATTTGAGCCACTGAACTCTGAGGAGCATATCTGCAAGGGACCCTCAAGGGTGGCCCAAGGCCCAGACCAGGCGGAGGGGGGGCCTGCCTAAGGCCCACCCCACACCAGGGCATCGGCTGGGGACTGGCTGGAGCAGGACAGGTGGGTGGGGGTCCCTGACCGCTAGACCCTCGCTTGCATCTTAGGCACGCCCTGAACTGGGAAAGGTCAGGGGACCCTCAGCCGTCTTTCTTTAACAAAACCTCTAGGACGTATCCTCTTATACCCACAACATCTGGAAGTTCTTCACCATGTCTGACCGAAGTCCTTCCTGCTGCAGGTGACACCTGTTACCATCTCTGCAACACAGGCAGGTCGTTCCCTCCTCACACACAATCCCACACGTGGGAGACCATTGGTCGCCTCTTGACTGAGCTTCGGAAACTTGGAATATCTGGGTCACAGAGCCACGCCCCCCCTCCCAGGCCCAGGCCCGAGGAATCTGGGTCAGTGACACCCACCTGCGCCTCCCCACCCCCCAGGTCCAGGGCGAGAGAAGGAGCTGGAGCTGGGGCCCCTGCCAGCACTAGGAGGGCAGGAGCCCCTCCCTGCCTGAGGTGACGGGAGGTTGCAGGGGGCCCTGGGCCCCTCAGATCAGAGCTCCCAGAGAAAGGCTGTGCCTCCCCCATCGACCAGGGCCTCAGGAAGGTCCAGCCATTGCCCACCCCTCTGCAGGCCACCAGTTCCTCACCACAGGCTCCTCCCACCCTGCTCCTACCAAAGCCCCCAAGTCACCAAACCCCAGGGACGATTTCCCGTCCCTTTTGCTCCACTTCTGAGCCCTGAGCCGACACCCCTCCACGCGGGCCCCCACTGTGCGTCCTGACGCTGAGCTGAGACCTGAGTTTCCTCTGCCGCCCCCCACCCTTTGGACGCCTTGGGGTCGGTCCTGGATACACCGTGCACCCTCCCTCCCCCACCACGCCACCCTCATCCACCCACCTTGCTCCCGGGCAGCTGCCTCCTGCTCCCGCCTCCCCGGCCCCAAGTGCTCCTTGAGAAGGTGTCAGGCCAGTCACCGCCACGGGGAACGCGGCCCCTCCCGTGGCTGTCCGTGCCCTGCACGCCGACCAGCTGGGCCCGGCCTGGACGGCTCCGCCTCCACGGCCACAGCAGCCACGCGCCAGCGCCCCGGCTCTCACGGCGAGCCCGTCCCTGACCCGTGGCCTCCATCCGCGGGTCCTCCCGCCTCGGCCCTGTTCTCCCGCCACGTGTGATGGCCTGACGCTCCCGCCTGCATCCTGCTCTGGGAGGGCAGGGCCGGGGCCCGGCTGGCTCAGCCCGCTGCCCGCACCCCAGCGGGCTCGGAATGCTCCGCCACGACTTGCTATGGGGAGGCAAGCCAGGCCCCTCTTTCCCGCTGCAACCTGGCGGCGGCCTCCAGGACCCTCCCTCCCTCCTTCCTGCTCGTACTTACAGACCCACCGTCAACTGACCTTCCTGGCCAATGCACTGAGTCTCCCTTCTGGTCCCCACGCTGTGGCCACCACCCTGGTGGGACCCACCACTGCCAGCCTCCGCCCTGCCCTCCACCGCCTGTCCCCGCGCCACCATTTGAAATATGCCAGGACACGTCATCCTCTGCTCAAGACCTTCCCCCGGCTCCCTCCTCACTCAGGGACCCACAGCCCCGGGGGACTGGCCACCCCCTCCCTGAGCCTCCCCGCGCTCCCCCTTGAGCCTCCCCTCCAGCCACACTCAGACCGTGAAGCCCAGCTCCCCGCAACTCCCGCCCGGCGCAGACCCGCCTCACTCAACGCCTGTGCCAGCGCCACAACCTTACCCTGGTGCCCAGGTGAGGTGGCTCAGAGAAGGCAGCCTGGCCCCCACCCAGCTCAGGGGACTCCGCAGGGGACCTCCCCGGGGCCCAGGGTGGGTGGGGGCCAAGGCATGTCGGAGGCCCTGGGAGGAGGCTCGGCCTGTGGCACCCCTCCGTCCCGGTCCCTGCCGTGCCCGGACGTACTCGTCTGTCCCCGTCCCGCGAGGAGGAACTGGGCGCCCGAGGCCTGTTCGCACCTCTGGGCCAATTCCCTACCGGCCACTCAGAGCTGAGCTGCCTCCCCTATGAAGTGGGCATAAACCCTCCCCCCACATGCTGTCCAGGGAGACCAGAGGGACACAATGCCCAGCACAGGCCCCGGCACACGCGTGGGACATCAGGGGACAGTAACAGAGGGTGTGTGGAGGGCCCCCCGCCAGCCAGCTGAGCCAGGGCCTTTGCTGCATTCAGGAGGCCTCCTGCCGGCCCGCGAAGCAGGTGCTATTATGGGACCGTGTGCATCAGGGTCCCCTGGGGTTTGATGGGCTAATTCACACTGGAGTGTGAATGACTCACAGGGGTCCCCCCACACAGCAGAGAGAAGCCAGAGTGGGCACAGCTCACCCCAGTGAGGGAACAGGGAGTGGGCAAGGTGTCTCTGCAGGCAGGGGCTTCTAGGAGCCCCTGAAAACTCCTCAGACTGGCCGTCGTGCTCCCCAAACCACCCATTCCAGGCACAAGCCCTGCTGAATCACGCTTCACACATCCAGGGTGCCTACCTCCCACCTCCGCCTACTGACCTCTGACCCACAGACCAAGGCTTGTGCTGAGCCTCCCCTTCCAGGGAGCCTGCCTGGATAAGCCGTGAGCTCCTGAGCGCCGCACCTGGCTCCGCCAACAGGTCCTACCCTGCCGCCGTGCTGGGGCTCCCTTCTTGGGTCCTACCTCACCCAGCAGCTGGAGCTCATCATGACTCCCAAGCACCCCCTCACCCCCACTATCCCAGCCCTGGCAGCCCTGCCTGCATGCTCCAGCCCAGAGGAACCACCGGTGACTCAGAACACAGGTGCCCTCTCCTGCCTCCAGGCCTTGATCTTGACCAGTCCCTCTGACCACACACCCGCCTGCCCCCTGGCTGACTCAGCCTCGTCCTTCGGGGCACCCCGGGCGCACTGCCATCTCCAGGAAGTCTCCTCAACCTCCTGCTCTGTGCCCAACCCCCATCTGGTCACTGGCCTGTGAGAACCCCCAGGGCAAGCCCAGGTCAGCTCCATCCCCTCTTGGCTCAGGGCCTGGGGGCAACGCTCGTGGCCCTGGGGACCCTGGGGGATGGATATCTGCCTGACCTGGGTCTTGCTGAGTGCATCGCCAGGTGAGACCCATGCCCCATCAGGCCTGCATCCCTGCCCGTGTGGGGCTGGCTCTTGCGGCACCGATAGTGTCTCAGGCTGGCTCAGCATCCGTGGGGCTGTGACCAGGGCCTCCAGGGCTTCTCACGTTCCCCACGATGCCACGATACCAATCTCCTGGCTCCCGCCTGGCACCAGCCACGCTCTGAGTCAGGGCTTCTGGCCGCAGGCCTGCCCCCAGGCTAGAAACCTGGCCATCCTCAGGGCTCAGCGGCTCTTCGCCTGATCCACCCCACCCACCTGGGCAAGGGCACCGGGGCCCCTGGAGAGGCTGGGACCCTGAGCTCCCCAGCCTTGCAAGGAAGTCATCTGGCCTGGGAGGGCCAGGGTCCCTCCCGCTAAACCCCAGCCTGCCTGCCAACTCCTCCCGTCTCAGAGCCCTGCACCCCAGGAACCCCACCTGAGGCCTGTGCCCCTCCCTCAGACCCTCGGCTGGTACACCTCTGGCCCAGCTCTGTCCAGCCTGACACCTACCCCTACCAGCTGAGGGGCCAGCGCCTCGACACCCCACACCCTCACGCTCCAGCCGCTGGTGCAGCTGGGGGTCAGGCTGGTCCATCACTCACTCATTCAGCAAGCGCGTCCCTGGCCCGCCTGCTCAGGCCCTGTGCTGGGCACTGGGCACCTCCACAGGCACTTCCCCGGCTCCAGCAGATCCCAAACCTCACCACCCTCAGCTGGCCCAGCTTTGTCTCCTCCAAGACACCCTCCCAGACTGTGTGGCCTCGTGAGCGCTCCTCTCTGCCCTCCACCCCAGCCTCTCATCTCCTCGGGCTGGCGTCTGACCCTGTCTGCTGCAGTCTACCTCCAAAACTGTGCCATGGGCGCGTCCTGGTTCCCATGGCGGGGGGGCTTCAAATCCCCCAGAGAGCTGAGACCACCACCACCTTAACTGTCACCACAACCTCCACCCTCATGGCTCTCACTGAAACTCCCACCAACATCAATAACATCACCATCACCGTCACCACCAACACCATCAACATCAATACCAGCATTACGTATTAGAGAGATGCAAATCGAAACTACAGTGAGGTATCACCTCACACCGGTCCGAATGGCCATCATCAAAAAGTCTACAAACAACAAATGCTGGAGAGGGTGTGGAGAAAAGGGAACCCTCCTGCACCGTTGGTGGGAATGTAAATTGATACAGCCACTATGGAGAACAGTATGGAGGTTCCTTAAAAAACTAAAAATAGAACCACCATGGGCTTCCCTGGTGGCGCAGTGGTTGGGAGTCCGCCTGCCAATGCAGGGCACACGGGTTCGAGCCCTGGTCCGGGAAGAGCCCACATGCCGCGGAGCAGCTAAGCCTGTGCGCCACAACTAGTGAGCCTGCGCGTCTGGAGCCCGTGCTCCACGATGGGAGAGGCCATGACAGTGAGAGGCCCGCGCACCGCGATGAAGAGTGGCCCCCGTTCGCCGCAACTGGGGAAGGCCCTCGCACGGCAACGAAGACCCAACACAGCCAAAAATAAATAAATGAATAAATTTATTGAAAAAAAAAAAAAAGAACTACCGTATGACACAGCAATCCCACTCCTGGGCATATACCTGGAGAAAACCATAATTCAAAAAGACACATGCACCCCAAGGTTCACTGCAGCACGATTTACAATAGCCAGGATATGGAAACAACCTAAATGTCCAACAGAGGAATGGATAAAGAAGATGTGGCACATATATACAATGGAACATTACTTAGCCAGAGAAAGGAACAAAATAGGGCCATTTGCAGAGATGTGGATAGACCTAGAGACTGTCATACAGAGTGAAGTAAGTCAGAAAGAGAAGAACAAATATTATATAATATTGCTTATATGTGGAATCTAGAAAAATGGTACAGATGAACTTAATTGCAAAAACAGAAGTCGAGACACAGATGTCCAGACCAAACTTATGGAAACCAAGGGGGAAAGAGGGTGTGGGATGAATTGGGAGATTGGGACTGACATCTACACACCACTATGTATAAAAAAGATCACTAATGAGAACCTACTGCATAGCACAGGGAACTCTACTCAATGCTCTGTGGTGACCTAAATGGGAAGGAAATCTAAACAAGAGGGGATATACGTATACATATAACTGATTCGCTTTGCTGTACAGCAGAAACTAACACAACAGTGTAAAGCAACTATACCCCAATAAAAATTAATTAAAAAATACAATTATTACATTGAAAAAGAAACAGCATTACATTATCAACAGCCCCACCACCAGCACCAAGAATGACACAATGATACCACCACCATCAACATCATCAGACCATCATTACCACTACATCACCACCGTTGCCACCACCAACACCACCAATATCATCATCAATACCACTACTATTTCCACTCCATCGCCACCATCCCCACTACCAACACCACCACCGTCACCACCGTCACCACCACCAACACCATCAGCACCACCATTACCGCCATGTCACCACCATCAGCAACATCATTAACACGGCCACCACGACCACCAACAGCACAACCATTACTACCACCATCACCACCAACATCATCAGTACTGTCATTACCACCACGTCACTGCCATCGCCACTACCAACACAATCAACTTCAACACCACTATTGTATTATCAACAGCCCCGCCATCGTCAGCATCAGGAATGACACAATCATACCACCACCATCACCAACATCATTAATACCACCATCACCACTACCAACACCATCAATATCATCATAACACCACTGCCATTTCCACTCCATCACCACTATCCCCACTACCAGCAACACCATCAACACCACCACCACCACCACCATCATGTTATCAACAGCATCATCATTACTTCCACCCTCACCATCATCGCCACTACCAACGCCATCACCATTACCAACACTTACAGCAGCAACAATGGCACGACCATTATTACCACCATTGCCACCACCACCACCCATCACACCATCAGCAGCAACACCACCATTGCGCCAACATCACCATCACCACCAACATCACCATCATCACTACCATCAGCACATCACTTCCAACGCTATCACTCTCACCACCGATACTACCACCATCAACAGCACAATCATCACTACACGTCACCACCATTTCTCCATCTTTTCGGCCACCACGATTACACGATCGCCATGGTCACCAGCATCACCTCCGCTGTTAGCAATATCACCCTGACTGCCATCACCTCTGAACCAGCACCACGTCTGTGGACTGACACTAGCTGGTAACCCCCGTCACCAACATTCAACTCGCCATGTCCAGGGCACCGTGTAGGCGGAACCCGTCTTGCAGGAGGCCTCACCACCAACCCCATCAACCATGATGGGCTGAACCCAGGCAACCACCCCATCGCCATTATCCATCACAGCACTGACCGCACGCCACCCTCCAGGCATCTCCTAGTTCACCTGCCTCCCAAGATGAGCCTCAAGTTTGTTTCATCATCCCCCGTTTCCTGGTGCCTCTGCACCAAGGCCAAGAAAGGGTAATGGACACCCACAGTCACCCTGCCCTCCCTGCCAAGTTTTCCTGTGTCTACCCCACATCTTGCCCTCCCGCATCCCTAGTCGGCTCCCTGCAGAGATGAGGACATTAGTCCCTGCCCTCCCAATACCACACCAGCAAACCACCGAGCCGCCTGGCAAGCTGGGGTTTTGATTAAGACTTTTCTGCCTCAGGAAGCTAGCAACTGCACACCCCTAGTGGCGGGAAGCAAGTGTCTCGAGGGAGGAGGGTCACCGTGCGCCCTCCAGGCCCATCCCAGTGGCAGGGACCCCGCAATCCCCCAGCCCTGTCCTCACCAAGCCTCTTCAAGATCACTGGGGCCACCCAAGTGCAGGGCTTTGCAGGGTCAGGACCCGCAAGCTGGCTGTGTGGCCCGCGCAAGCCTCTCCACCACTCAGCCTCAGGCTTCTGGTGTGAGGTCTGGAGCCTGGTCTGAGCTTGGAATGAGCTTCTGGCAGAAGGACCAGGCCCAGAGCAGGTGCCCAGGAAGTGTCACTCTGTCCTTCCAAAACCCAGTCCCATTCTGCCTGTGCTTGATTACCTCAAGGCCAGAGAGCTCACCCCCCTCTGCTCCTAAAAAGAGGAGCTGGCGGAGGCCCCCAGGCCCACCTCTCACTGGACCACTTGTACCCCAGCACCCCAAATGCTCTCTGCCTCGGTGCCTTTGCACATACTGTGCCTTGGGCTTGGGGGCCCTCTACTACCCTCCTGCCCCGGGACTCCAGCTCACCCTTCACAACGAGCCCAAGCTCCCCCTCCCCAGGAAGCCCGCTCCTAGAGGTGGCCCCTTATTCCCAGCACGTGGGGCAGCCATGCCCCATCTCCCTGCCCCCTGCGGGCATGTGCTTTGCCTGAGTGGCTCGCTGCTGTCCCCCCGCAGGCTTCTTGGAACAGGGTGGGGGGAGGTAATGACAGCGTCTGCTTGCTGAGCATTTCCTGGTCCAGCTCCTTCACACATCGTCTCATCAAGGAACCACAGCCGCCCCTTGGACAGATGCGGAAACTGAGGCTCAAGGAGGCTAAAGGGCTTGCCCCCAGTCACCCGTCAGTGAGAACAGGGCCAGGATTGGCGTCCAGGCTGGAGGCCAGAGCTCTGCTCCGCCCCCCATGTCACACAGGGCCCGGGACACGTGCCGGGTGAAGCACCTCCCCGTGACACGACCGTGCGGGGAGCGGATGGAACGACACTGTGACCCTGTGGGAAGAGCAGGGGCAAAGGCCTGGAAGCCCGGGGCGTGCGGGCCTGGGGAGAGGTGAGCGAGACTCCGGGAGGATGCGAGGCAGACGGGGGCCCTGCGGGAGGAGGCAGGGTCTGGGCAGGGGCGGCCCCCGCACTGACCCCTCCTCCTGGGAGGACGAAGGGGCCCCAGTGCTGGGCGTGGGTGGGTGCTCAACTGAGGGCTGACGTCACTATGAAGACACAGAGCTCGGGAACGTCGAAAACAGAAGGACAGACAGACAGATGAAATCCCTGCCAGGAGCGGCCTGAAGTACCTCTGTCTCCAGCCAGGCCTGGTCCTTCCGGGAGAGGCCCCTGCTCTGTCCTCACCTGCGCCCTCCCTGCACCAAGTGGCCCAAAGAGGCAGCTGTCCCCCTCCCCCTAGGCGGCCCCTCTTGGAGCCCCCAGGTCTCAGTGGAGGAGGGAAGTGAGAACCCTCCCCCCTTCCTGGCACTGCCCCGTGCGCTCAGGGCCCGGCACTGACCTCCCCGTGGGCGCCCGCTCCTCCCTGAGGGCAACTCCAGGCTCTCCTCCTTGTCCCCCGCAACGCCGCCATCACCGGTGCGGGCACAGGAGGCAAGGAGGAGGCGAGGCCTTGAAGGGGCCCGGCCCAGCCCCAGGCCCCTGCGGTGCCACATTCCGCCACTTGACCAGGGAAGACAACGTGGTTGACTCGACCTGCCGCCACCCGCAGCTGCCCTGTGCACCCCGGCACCCTCCCGACACCGAGCCGCCCAGCACGGCCCGGCGTGGCCCCCGCTCCCATCCAGCAGCCCCCGGGAGCTCAGGGCTGGCCAATCCTGTGCCTCCCCTGACCCGTCAGCCCCGGCGCCTCACCCTCGAGTCTCCATGGACACCACACTCATAGGGGCGCACGCCCACACCACTGACACAGGGGCACCCAGACACACGGGGCCCCGCAGAGGTGGGAAAGCACAGGGACGGACGCAGCTGGACACGCCCAGCAGGAGACTCGTGGGCCCTGACTCTGCCCCGGAAAGCCCCCCACGCTCAGGCGCCCCCCTCCGACCCGACCCTCGAGCACATGTCTGTGATGCCCCCAGCCTGCTCCTGGCACCAAACCCTGCCCCCCTCCCCAGACGCGCCTCACCAGGGCGCCACTGGCCAAGCAGTGCCCTTTCCAGCAGGAAGAAAAAGAGGGCGAGAGGGCAGGGGCCGTTAGAATAAGCCCTCCCGAGGGCTTCCTGTGTACCCGGCGGCGGGGGAGGCGGCACGCTGGATGAGGCGACCCAGGCCCTGCGCGCGCGCGGCGGGCCTCACGCTCTGCCGGGGGAACAAACACGCGGCTACGCGGAGTCGCTGCAAATGCGGGTCAGAGCTGGGAGGAAGGGGACGGGGCTGGGGCTGCAGAAGAACAGGCAGAACGGCCTCCAGGCGCAGGTGGCTTTGAGGCCGGAGGAGAGGGCACGGGGGCCATGGACAAAGGCGCCAAGTGTTCCGCTGGCACCAAAGAGGGGAGAGGCGAGGGGGCCCATGGGGCGGCCGGCAGGGGATGCGGGAGCTGGGCTGCCAGCAGGGCAGTGGGGACGCTCGCTGCCCCTGGTTCAGGGCACAGCTGCTGTCCCTGGGCCGTGACCTCATGGCTGTCTGTCCCTTCCAGCTCCCCAACCCGGCAGGGGACAGGCAGGCCCGGGGTCAGACGCCCCTCGAAGAGAGGGCAGGACCACCGTGGGCCTCTGCCGGCCCCCCTGCTCCCCAAGGACGAAGTAGGGGACGGCAGAGAAGGGACGGGCGCTGGGGAAGGGGCTGAGCTGAGTCCAGAGCAGAGGCTAGGACGGGTGGGTGGTCTCGCCTCTGAGAGCAGCTCTGCACCCCTCCCCCAGCCCCAGTCCCCATCCAGGTGGGGGGAGCAGAGCATGTCCCCCCACCTCCCTCCCGTGCTCACTGATGACGTGGATCCCGAGGCGCTACCCAGGCCACCAGGGAGGCCTTCTGTGTCCAGCCCGTCTCCTACCCCATGCTCCTCCTCGTCCCCCTCAGCCGGCCTCCTCTGCCCCCATCAGGAACCAGCCGGCGTGGGAGACATTGGGCTGGGAACCGGCCGCTGACAGCGACCTGGGGACCCTGCCAAGACTCCCTTCCGCTGGCCCCCCTCGCTTGCCCCCCCTCGGCCTGGCCCCTCACTGCCCTCTCCAAGGAAACCAAGGATGGGGGAGGGGCAAGGCTCTTAAAGGGACCAGGACACGTACTTGGGCAAGGACCCCAGGGACGGGGCTGGACCCGGGCCCTCAGCGTCCCCCAGGACATCTGCACCCAGCAGGGCTGGGGGTCGGCACAGGCGGGGAGAGAGCGCAGACTCGCACGACCCACGGGGCGACCCTGGGCTTGTCACTCTGGACCCCGGCCCTCAGCCGGACTGAGAAAGCTTGTGTGAGTAAAGGAGAGGGTTCGAAAGGTGCCTGGAGTGGGCTCAGGCTTCGGGAAAGGACCCCACAGGCTCTGCGGGAACATCACGCCCTCCACCAGCCTGTCCCAGCGTCTGCTCCGCCGGCTCAAGTTACAGAGGAAGGGTGCCAAGCGCCCCAAGCCGACTGAGGAGGAGGCTGCTGCAGGACTTCTCAGAGCCTTCGTAGCTGGCTCGCGTGTGGACCGGGAGCACAAGACACGGGGGGCATCGAACCCCGCCCTCCCTGGAGCCCAGGCGGGACTGGTATCGGGCGAAACACCTCCCGAAAGAAACGCTGGCGTAGCGGGACGAGGACCGTGGAGCGCGTCTGGCCCAGGCCTGGCCGTCCTGACGTCCCCGCACCGGGCCTCAGCTACACCACTTTCCAGCGAGCGCAGAGCGAATGGTTTCTGAGGATCTTGCCAGCCCTGACTTTTAGGCTCTACGTGACTCTTGGCTGTTTTTAAAAAGGAAACTGCCAAGCATTTGCAGCTTCTACGAGTGAAAGATCCAGGGAGCTGTCCTTTCAGAACCACAGAACTTAACTCCAGGGATGTGCTCCTGGCCTTCATCAACGCCCCTCACCCACCAGCCCATCACCCTCCATGCATCCATCCACCTACCGACCCCCCATCCTCCATCCCCCCATCCTCCCCCATCCTCCATCCATCCACCTACCGACCCCCCATCCTCCATCCGCCCATCCACCCCCCCATCCTCCATCCACCCACCTACCGACACCCCCATCCTCCATCCCCCCATCCTCCACCCCCCTAAACATTTGAGAACTCTGCAAAGTCCTCCTTTCCCTCCTTAACAGCCCTGCTCCCAAGGCCCTCACTGCCACTGGTCAGGCTGGCGTAGGTGTGGGGGGCTGAGGGGGGGCGGCCTTGAGCCTCGCTGTGAGCAGTTGCCTCAGCTGTGGATGTTGAGTCTGTGTGTGTGTGTGTACAACTGGGGGCGAGGCAGTAGAGGGTCTGCCCTGTGGGTGGAAGCCTCTGACTCAGACTTTCCAAGACGACTGTGTCACATGGTTGACTGTTACGTGTGGCTGGAAGAGGAGGCAGCCCTCCACGCACGTGACACGTGAACGACTACATGTGAACATGCACGAGTGACTCCAGATGAGACACGGGTCAGGGCTCAGCGTGGGACCAGGGTCAGGGCTCAGCGTGGGACCAGGGTCAGGGCTCAGCGTGGGACCAGGGTCAGGGCTGAGAGTGTGACCAGGGTCAGGGCTCACAGTGGGACCAGGGGTCAGGGCTCAGAGTGGGACCAGGGTCGGGGCTCAGAGTGTGACCAGGGTCGGGGCTCAGCGTGGTACCAGGGTCGGGGCTCAGCGTGGGACCAGAGTCAGGGCTCAGAGTGTGACCAGGGTCGGGGCTCAGCCTGTGACCAGGGTTGGGGGTCAGCATGTGACCAGGGTCGGGGCTCAGTGTGTGACCAGGACAAGGGCTCAGTCTAAGATTGGGAATCTAGGCTCCTTCAGTGACCAGGGCCCAGTCATGGGTCAGAAGGTCACTACTTCTCAGCTGATGGTCACTGATGGCTCTCACCCCCCACTGGCACCCCCCCCCAC
>NC_041228.1:1476810-1477391 GCF_002837175.3 Physeter macrocephalus | reverse complement strand
CAGGACCTGGTAGAGGGGTGGCTTGTCGGTGGTCAGTAATCACTGGGGGATAGGTGGGTGGGCGGGTGGGTAGATGGGTAGATTGGTGGGGGGGGTGGATGGATGGATGGATGGATGGGTGGATGGATGGGGGGGTGGATGGGTGGATGAGTGAGTGGGTGGGTAGACAGGTGGGTGGGAGGATAGGTAAGTGGGTAGATAGACGGATAGAAGAGTGGGTGGGTGGATGGATAGGTGAATGTGGATGGATGGGTGGATGGATGGATGGGTGGATGGATGGGTGGGCGGAGGACGGGTGGATACGTGATGATCACATCCCTCCCCAACAGTTTCCATAGTTCCTGACACGCTGCCCCTACAACTGGCCCCGTGGCCCTTGCAGCCTCCCTGCACCCCTGCGCCTCTCTAGCTGCCTGCTCTTCCTGGCCACGCCTCATGTTCTTCCTGTACCTTCCGACCTCCACACTTTTGCTCAAACTGTGCTTCTGCCCGAGACCCCTCCCTCACGTTCTCTGCAGGGAAAAGGTGTCCTCCTTGAGGGGCAGCCGCTCCGGGAGCCTCTCCTGACCTCGCGGGACGCA